>NC_042495.1:86250877-86257463 GCF_005508785.2 Acyrthosiphon pisum
AAACATTCAGTCAAAATTTCATGTTCCTACGGTTATTTGTTGTAGAGTGGCATCAAAATCGATTTTCTCGAAAACAGACTGCGTAAAAGTTTCTGTTTTTCCTTAATTTTTCTTTAGTTTTTCACTGCGCTTTTAAAAACTACTGGAAAATTTTATTTTTGGCCCCCCAAAAGTACCAACTAGATTAACTTTTCTATCAGAAAAGTGAAACTGTAGTTTAAGAAAATGTAAGTATTTTTACTGTCCTAAAAGGTGATGAAAAACACAAAAATAAAAAATTTTAATTTAAAAAAAAACACATTTGTAAATTCAATAAATTCATCGCTCCGCTCAGAATATAAAATATAATAAGATTAAACTTCAAGTTCAAGTTAGAACAGTCTGAACAGGTTAATCTTATCTGCAGACTAACCCAAAACTGTTATAGCATTTAATAAATTATAGGTACTTATTATATAATTTACTAATTTAGTGGTGAAACTAAACAAATTTTGAAATTTGAGTAAAATTATGACCTTTTTTTTTTAGGGGGGGGGGTGCATATTTGCGGTGCAGGGCCGGTTTGATCCATATTTCCCGGGCCGAAAAAATTCGCCAATCCGCCCCTGACTTACTAGCAATTTCAAATTCAGTAATTAATTATATCACTTCCATTACTTGTGTAAAAAAATATGAGTGATTGGTGTTAACTGATGACATAATTCATAAATAATGATTAATCTAGAAAAATTATGAAACAAAATAAAACTGAAAAATAGAATATAATGTATTTTTTAAATATTAATTCTAATGACTAATGGATAAAAAGTTTTATGAGGATTTTCGAAGTAAGCTGAGAGTTAGCTCGATTCGAACAAGAGTTAGTTTTTCTCAACTCTTTTACTTTATCTCCTAATTAAATCATTAATCAACTAAAACTTCTTCTAAAATCTCTATGGGATTACTAGAATACTAAATATAATATAATAAAGTGTTTCCAGATAATAAAGTTCAAAATAAATTATGCTCTGTTAAAAATGCAAGGTCAACAATACGAAACAATAAAATTAACCTTTTTCGGAACCTTAGGTCTATTTAATTTTGTTGGAAAACTTGATAACTTAAGTATGCTATGAGTTACCACTTATCATCATCATATGATAAGTTGAATAAATTCTACTTTAATAGAGCAGTGGCGTTGAATGAAATTAAAACCAACAGTTCAAATAGTTTGATTTAACTACCTACCCTTTCAAGCGACCGTAAAACGGGCTTAAATAATTATATAATTTAAAGATATTCATGTGTAAATTAAAACTAAACCAAAAATATTAGGAAGTAAGTACACTTTATTATTTTACCAACCCGGCCACCCAACCATCCAAATTTTAAGGCAGTTCAATTTAACTACCTGAAGTACGTAATCGGGACCACTGTAGTAGAGTCAATGCAATCCAATATTCATATATGGGACCAGAGTATTGTGGAATTATTCAATTCATCATATTATTTGAGTTCAAAAATTAAAAAAAATTAAATTATAAGCATGTATATAGGCACTTTATTGTAATATATAAAAAAAACGAGGAAGTAGCTCTGCTATATAGTAGGTACTATCTAGGTGTCCAGTGTTCCTCATCATTGAGTAGATTACTGGAATGGATGTATTAAGGGGCCTCGCTACTGCCGTCAATTTTATCTGAAAAGACCTAAAATATTGACAAAATTAAAGTTAGTTAACATTGTATGATTTTGATTCTGAAAAAAAATGTTAAATCACCAGAAAATTGTCTATAGATCCTACGAAGCACTTTGTAAAAACTAAATTTTATATTAATGTGAATTTACTGTAATTGAATACTTGAAAATACGAACTTTTTTGAATCATAATTAAAATAAAAATTAATATTGAAAACGAAAAATGTTTCATACGATCTACAGACATTTCAATCAGACAACGTTAATTAACTTTAATTTTGTCAAAACAAATGTATCTTTTTGTAAAAATCGTGTAGTGAAATTTATATGGTTATTGAGTTATTTGACATTTGCATGCGCGTACAAGAGAGGATACCTCGATACTCGCATTTAATTTCACTCACAATAATAATCATTTACAATAAATTAACACATAGATCCCGGGTTGCTATGACAATATTAGAAATTGCCTAATGTTGCCCCTTAAATTTGAGATCATGTATTCGTGTATTTTTGAAATTATAAGAGTTACTGTATTAACAACTTATATAAGGAACCTGGTATCAAATTTTCAAGCCTTAGCTATTAAAATTTAAAATTGTGCAAGATATTTACTATAAAATAGTTTGCAATTTATTGTGATTTTGATACAATTAAACTTCAAATGCTTATGAAAAAAAATACAAAAAGGTCAACAATTTTAAATGGTTATAAAAAGCTCATAATTGTTTCATGTCAATGATATGTAAATATTATTATATTTGGTGAATATTTTAAATTCCCATGGTTATTTATTTTTGTATTACAACAAAAATTAAAAAAAAAACAAAAAGAATAAAAGGTCTTGCGAAAATGTTTAATTTTTGATTTTCCCGATTATTTTGAACAACACTTTTTACCTCTCTCCCCCCACTCCGGCCTCAATACAAACTAGATCCTATACGCTACAATAAATCGCCTTCAATATAGAAGATCGATGCATTTTTCTACAGTAAAGTACTAAAGTGTCTTCAGACAAAATAAAAAATAACACATCGTTGTAAAACTTATAGGTACATTCATCGCTCATCTCCGAATCTAATATCACATACTATAAATATATTTAATTATTTTGTTTTATTTTGTACCATCTGTTGTCTTGCAATTTTATAAAACAAAATATCTAATCGGTTTATAGGGATGGTCCAGTTGAATTTATTGATTTTATAAGCTATTTGGTCATTATTATCGAAAATAAAAGGGTACCGGATTACTGGACGTGTCGGATTATCACGTAGCCGCATTACCGGGGCTCTATTGTACGTGATTTACTAATTTTTGTTTATTTTCGTGATACCACGAATGAATGAGGTTTTATAATTCATTGAAAACAACATTAAAATATTAATCTGTGATCATTACAATAAAATCATTAGGTACATTAAATTATTGATTATTACAATCAAATAAAATGTAATTATTAAATATCTAATAAATAAATAAAAACCATTTGGTTCTAGTTGCATAGTTTACGTAATTTTCGAATAAACATTTTTTTTCTTTTTACGATATGACGTTGATAATCAAACCTGGATTAATACCTTTAAAGGGGCCCTGGGGCCGATACCTGATTGGGACCTCCAATCCCCATCAACGAAAAAAAATTCATTCCTCTGCTTATACTTGTTTGAACACTCTGTCATAATATCGCTGTATTGTTGCCGTATTATTGGCAATTGCTATATTAGTGCACATAATACATTTATAATTACTTACCTACAGTTGAGAAATAATATAACCATTAATTAAATATTATACATATTAGGTATGTCAATTTATTATTTAATTATAATAAAATAACAAAAAATAATAACATTATTTATTATTATTATTATTATTATTATATTAATTTACATAAAAGATTAAAGTTTTGAGTCGCGAAGCGATGAATGTATTGATTTTACAATGATGCGAGTGTTTTTTTTGTGTGTGTCATCACCTTTTGGTGCAGTAAAAATACTTCGATTTTCTACTTTAGCATCTTTTCTGACAGAACAGTGAATCTAATTGGTAATTTGGGGAGACGTGTTGAGAGTACTCCTTATTGAGTAAGTCACTGTAATGTATATGTTAATTTTGAACTCAATGATAAATCATTGTATACGAAAAACCATTCTGAGCGAAGACTCAGTTTTTGTCAGTCTTTTTTACTAAGTATACTTTATTATATATTTGTATTGTTATTAAAGTAATTAACGTCACTATATTAGTAATACCGATTGAATCAAGTTTTGCCGAAAACATTTCATTTATTATTTAATTGATATTTAATTACCTATTATAATAGTATATATAATGTATTAATTATATCGTATATTATTGTTATTACGTGTTGATTCAATACTGAGTTACGGTAAAACAATGTGAATAGGACATGTATAAATAGGCAATAGCTTAAGGTAAAACTTACATTTTTTGAAAATGTCATTGTATGTAAAAAATATAATTACGTAAACGTCTGAATTTCTTGCAAATAATAATTTGAAATTATGGTAAAATATATAAATATCTGCCTGTTTAATACATTGGTTTTATTACATCATCGTCTACTACCCGAACTTCAACGAAGCCAGAAATTAATTTAACATTCCGTATAATTTATATGAAACAATTATTGGTCTATTTTCAAACCACCTCACCATATTTCGTTTCTTAAAAAAGTTAAAATGTACAATGCTATGTAATGTAAAAATGTAAATATTTATGTAAGCTAATAATACCTTTTTAATTGATGATAAAAATAAAAGAAAAAAACATTCATTGATGTTATATTGTCAAAAGCCAAATAGCTTAAAACAATAAAATAATAACTAACATTTTTATTTTTCGTATATTCAAATATACCTACCTACTGATTTAATTTACTACCTATTGGAAACTACACTAAACTTTGAATATCAAAGCCTTTTATCTACTAGGTATAAGTCGTTTATACGCTATATTTAAACGAAGAAAAATCACACATAATTGTAAATCAATAAATTCATATTTAAATTTTGAAATTACTTAATTTGATTTTTTTCTTAAAAATGTCATTTTTCCTATATGGATCTCCATGTATGTCAAATATACCTACAACTTTATAGAGAAATTTTCGAAAACTACAAAATTATGAGCATAATATTAAGAAATAACTAACCAATTTGTAGATATATCAAGACTATTACGTAGGTACTACCTAATAAATTATAATGTATAGGTGTATATGAATGTTAATACCATCAAAATATAAAACATTTATAAAATAGAGTAGCCAGTAGGTAATAATTTTATAATATTTTTAGTACAATTGATTAAAGTAAATCAGTCTAATATTTGATTTAAAAATACATTAATTATATATCTATATATACATAATAATGTTAATAATTAATTATTAAATTAATTATTTTCTTTTAGAAAACTTTTATTTTTATTTTTGATGTGTCGCCATCTCTATGCGCCCTACCCAGAAAATGTATGACTTGCATAAATGATAACGTTAGTGGCATTTACAACATTAATTGTTTTATTTTACTTTGGTAGCTGGTAGCTGGTTTGACCCTACGGCTTCTAATCATATATTTACCCCCCCCCCCCACATTATGACATTAGTTTGTTTAATTGTATATATAAACATTTTACTACGCAAGTTAAATATTTTGTATGCAAAAAGTATGAAATTACAAGTGAATAGAAAAACATATCCTTGGTTTTACAAATTGTCAGTTACCTATATTTAAATACTTGTGTGCTTAAGGAAATTACTTTTTATTGTAAATGTGCTTCAAACCACCAACACTTGAAACTATGAATTTCTAATTCATACCTGCTGTATTATTTATTTTATTTTATGGAGACTATATAAGCTCGGATTAAATTATTTTTATAAATGTGCGAATGAGGTTAAAATTGTTCATAGTATATTATGTTGTGACACTTCAAGTTGCAATATAATAAATATTAAATGACTTGAATTCGTCACCAGGGATTAAATAATTTATATTACTACCACATTTAATAAATATTGAAAATTACTAATCGATTCATAATTTGTAAGCTACGTAGATATGTAACAATGTTATAAATACTGAAAGACAATTTATCAATGGAGAAGGTTATTTCTTTATTAAAATAGTTTTCGAAAGTGATAAATCTTTGTACTAAAATTTAAATCTAACTCTACAGACATCTGCTTAAGACTAGGTGTCCTACTATTCCCCTTCAGAATTTTTTTCAAGCATACAAAAGCCGAAGTTATTTAATTGATGAGTTCAATTACTTTTTTTTTTTTAGAATATCTATAATTAAATTCCCGTAAGCACTAAATTTTAAAAGATTTTAAGATAAGAAATAAGAATTCATGGATATTAATACTAATATAAAATTACGATAGCTCATAAATTACAATATATGACAAGACAATTGTACAGCTCATAGTTAAAACATAACACTGATAAATCTACAATTTACGACTCTAGATTAGTGTTAAAAGCATGAAATATATCACAAAAACGTGAAACATTGAAATTTTTCTAATACAAATATTAATGCAATAATGCTAGTTATTTATCAATTATTGATTATATAATCTAGATTAGTTCTTATAATAATCATGGAATGAGTACAGTGGTTGACATATTATTACTATATTGATCATACTTTTATTAACACTTAAATACCTACTTAATAGGAACGCTTGAATGGACTTACGATGTTATCAGTGCATTGGGACATTAAGTTGAACCCCGATGACATATTGGATATTTTGGCGAAAAAAACAAAAAGAAAACTTGAAATAATATTATAATTTATGAAAAATATATTTAGCTTAATTTATAATAATGAATTAATATAATATTGTGATCTATGAGATTTAATGGTCAATGGG
>NC_042495.1:86257875-86297469 GCF_005508785.2 Acyrthosiphon pisum
AAAAGAAAAAGTTTATTATGTACCTATACGTTCATATGAATTAATTCTCATTAAATTACATAATAAATAATCACCGAGGTTTCTTCGTTTTTAATTATTTTTTAGTCAACGGACTAAAGTTAACATTTATTTTTTCCAAGAACCAGAGATTATCCAAGAGCCCTCTTTGGCAACAACGCAAGTAATAATTAATTTACAGAATGTACTCCCTAGAGTAATGACTGATTACATTTTCATATAGCATACGGTATATCGATTAGTTTACCGACTACCTATGAGAATTACGTGCATTTAACTTTAAATACAAATTATGATTTATTCAACGGGATTAGTTTTCTTATATATATTTGTCAAAAAAAATTAACAACAAATTACACTGATAACCAACATTTTTTTTTCATAGTGCCAAAAGAAAACACAATATGATATAGGTTTTAAATAATTATAGTAATAAAAAATATTGGGGAACTTGATCTACTATAGTCATTGAGTAAATCACTGTAATGGATGTGTTAAATTTTAATTCAATGATAAATCATTGTATACGGGAAACGATTCTTAGTGGAGAGAGTACCTTCAGTACCTATATAATATATATTCAGCCTATATTTCTAAGGATATTTTATTATATATTAAAGTATAGGGTTTTTTACCTATTATAGTAGTCTAATTTACTATTGGTAATACAGTAAGCTGTATTATTATTCTGGCCAAAAACATTGCAACATACTATATATTATTGTTATTAATTTTTGAGTCACTACCAACTTACCTAATTACCTTAGAACGGTGCACTGAATATAGGTTTATGGTATAATTTTATTTTATAAATTTTGTATATTTTTATATATCTTTTGCCTCTTCTAAGCCCTTTGCCTAACAGCATTACATATTTTAAATACTAGTAAGGGAAATATAAAAATCAAAGTTTTGACTTTTGTTACATTTTTTTAATAATTAAATAATAGTATAGAGTATTAGAGTACCTGGATAATATAATATAGAAGTTACACTTCTTAAATAAAAATTATTTTAATTCAAATGTAAGCCATAATTTGTATAATATTTATGTATAAGCTAATTTCGAAAACGACTTACAATGAGTTTACTCATTTAAGTTTTACAAACATGAGGTTTAGGTACAATAGTACCCAATTAGTACATCTTTCAGTATGAAAAGAAAAACATCTAAGTTTAATCATATTATATAATGATATATTTAACATAAGAATATGAACTATTGATTAAAATTGAGTATGCTCAATACATTTATTTTTACTATACATTTTACAGGCAATACACATGTATAAAAAAAATTTAAACATAAAACTATTTTTTTCCTATTAAAAAATAAACATAAAATATGTCATATTTATTGAAGGAATTACACGTACAGAAAATACTTATTCCAGAGGGCTGAAGGATCTTACTTCAATACATTTTATTATTTTTATTATTTCTATAATATATTGCAGAAAAAACAATAACACTTTTTTATGTTTCAATAATATATTATTGTATTATAATGAACAAAATAAAAAAATAATACGATGTAAAATGTGAATCTTGTAAAAAAGATATTGTCTTTAATATTGAATTTCCTAAATTCTTATCGTCGTCGTATTAATTTTTTTCATTTCAATAACCGTATATAAATTACATAGCATAATTGAAATTGTAAATTAAGTTCGACATAAAAGTAAAGAAATTTTACTAAAAAATAAAAATGTAGTTAAACCTAGTTTAAGCCTCGTTTACTTTTCATACAAATTAAACGATGTTTAGCTACACAAAAAAAAATATATAAATGATTAAACATAAATTTTATCAGTAATTGTTGCGAAAGAAACATCCCTGAATACCTTATAATTCATATGCTATGCTTACCTCTAAAGTATTGTTTATATTTGATTAAAGTGTTAAACCTAATATAAATATATGACAATTAATAGGTAAGTTTTATATTGTATTGAAATTATTTTCTAAACTTTTAATTTTTAATAGAACTGATTATATTAAAAACTATTTTATTTTATTTTATTTGATCTCATATATCGTTAAACCATTTACAAAGCTAGTTAATGTATTTATTAACTAATAATTATTTATATTGACTATTGTTATTACTTATTATTATTACAGTATTTAAACTGTTGTATTATTATTGCGTGGTATATTCTTATTTACTTTAATAATAAGATAAAAATCATTTTGTATTTCATTTATAGGATAGATCATGTTAAAATATTTTCGAAATCATATAGAATATATTAGAGGAAAGTATAACCTAAAATAAACTATTTATTATTATTCAGTTGAAATATTTTTAAACTTCAGTTATAAAAATATCGTTTAGTATATATTATGTAAATATATTTTATGTAAAACAAAATATAAAAATATTAAATACAAATATTTCAAAAACACACAGGTCCCTTAACTAACCTTAGTTATTTACCCGTATAATATTTATCTAAACACGAAACTATAATTTAATAAAAAAAATATGTACAATGAAAACACTAAACCATTTTATTAAGTACCTATTCTACATTACGGGTGTCGGGTAATATACCAGCTAGGTTACTGGGACAGCTTATTCTTTAATTTTCAAAATTTTAATCAAGGCGATTTAAAACATGTAAACATTTTATTAAATAATGGTTTTGATATTATTGTCCGTCAAAATGGTCAAAGTTAAGCTATATTTATACTGCCTATGCACAGGCTATATTTACACAATGTTTGTACCCATCAGATAAACGACAAAATATATACCTGCATCCTACTTATAGGTATGTATACTTATTACTTATTAATTACTATATTATGTATTATAGTTGTACGTGACAATGACACGTAGGTACCTAGTATGCATTTTATCAGCAAATATTAACACATGCTAATATATTAAATAGATTTATCTAATGTTAATTTGTATTTAAAAGAGTTTGATAATATGATTATGTTTTGTCGTTTTGATAGTATTTTAAACTTTTGTTGAATAATCAACCAATTATAGCATAATAGTGTGTAATTCTTTTAGCAGTAAATACTTATTAAATATCTTGAATACCTACTATTAACGATTTTAGAAATATTTTTCCGAGAAATTCATTAAATAATATCCAAATTTTGAATAAATTGTTAATTAGTTAACTTATATAAATATTTAATGTTTTTACTTAAGTTTTGATGAGCTTAGTATAGTGGACCAGCATTCATATTTACATCTAACCCCTATAGAATATACTACTCCATTACTTCACTCATCTGAACTTTAAATACCTATAAAGACTAATAAAATCTAAGTATTTTTATTTTTAAAACCACATTAATACTTTATAGTATTTGTAATGCTCCGATCTTTAATTCTGATGGAGTTTACTAGTATCACATTGGATCTAAAAAAAAAATATGCATCGAACCAGATGTGAACGAATAATTTTTAGATATAATAATTACATACTGTAACTCATACAGTTTTGGTCTTTTGGGTAATACTAATTATTTTTTTTCAAATCGACTGAATATGTTATTCATTATTATAATAAATATATATTTTTTTTGGTGGGGGACATAATTGTAGATACTAGATAGAGTTTTAAATTTGTAATTGCAGATATTTTATGAAGGTCAAAAAAAAATGGGTGTCGCTCTGTACAGTAGGTTACAAGTAGGTCGCTGTAATGGATGGTGTTAAATTTGAATTCAATGATATACTATCATTGTATAAGAAAACTAATAAAAGAAAATCGGCCAAGTGCGAGTCATCGGACTCGCGCACGAATGGTTCCGTACCATCATCAGCTATAAACATGTTGGAAACATTGTTTATATTATATATTCTAGGATTTTTAGTATTTGTTATTATAGCGGCAGCAGAAATACATAATCTGTGAAAATTTAAACTTTTCAACTTTCATGGTTCATGAGATACATGGTGACAGACGGACGGACGGACGGACACTGGAGCCTTAGTAATGGGGTCCCGTTTTACCGTATGGAACCCTAAAAACGATTCTGAGCGAAGACGATCAGTCAGTCTATGATATTACTAAGTATACTTGATGATATTATTATGACTACAAGATAATTTTTAAATTTTAGATTCAATACATTTTTTCAATATTCTAACTTCAAGTGCTCATAGAAAAAAACTGTGCCAATGTATTTTTGGACGGTGCTTTTGAAAACTACTGGGAACTAGATTCACTTTCCCACCAGAAAAGATACTGAAGTTGAAAAATTGAAACATTATTTCGACTACTTATCGTGTATACATCGGTCAAAAAAAAAAAAAAATATTAAAAAACACATCATTGTGAAATCAATAGTCTATTGGAGGAAATCGGGGGGGGGGGGCTTATTCCACTAAAAGTCCGTAAAGCCCACTCCTTTTTTAGTTTTGTAGGTTCGAAGCCCCCCGCTCACATTAATGTTAATAATATTAGCCCCCATGAAATTTTAATGGATTGCTACTATGATCAATATATTCATTGCTCCCCTCAAAAACTAAAAATGGTACTTTGATCCAATTCTGTAGTTTAACCTATAATCAATTAAGGTAGGTATACACTTGAAAGTTGACACTTCGATACATCAGAGGGACTTTCCTGGTTTTTATATACTTGGAAAAATAATGTATTTTGAAATATGAAATTAATAATTATATGCTATCATAAAAAAGTTAAAATAAATTATAAAAATAACAAGAAGGTAGTAAAAATATAGGTATTTATTTTACAATTTCTTCTGTAATATAGTTTGAAAAAAATGTAATATATTTCGAGAGAATGAGTGTACCCACTCATTTAAATATTAAAAGTGTCAATGGATCCCTGTATAAGCGTGATGTTTTTATAGGCTTTAGATGTAAAGCCATGATGAAAGCTTACAAATTTGATTTTTGGAGGCGTTTTCAAAATGTTCGACGCTTTTTAATTGGCTTATCATATAATTAATTCATATATGTAATCATATTATATATATATATTATTGCACATACATCGTTATATTGTGTAATATACTAATATTTATATAGTATTCGACCCTATACGCACTTATTATAGATATTTCATTTTACAATTAATTTAAACAAGTCCTATTTAACTTCATTATATATATATATATTATAATTTATTGCAGCATAAATCATAATAATATGATTTTGGAGTACAGATAATATACGCACATGGCGCTTATACAATATATATATATAAATATATAAACTTACTACCATTAAAATATGCTGATAAATAAATGCACGAGTGCAGAAAAAAATTCCGATTGTATAATATCTTTATCATCACAGATATCATTTAATTTTATTCCCTCGTTTCACCGTCATATTATATAGGTAGCGATCAAAATAGACTGATATTGGGACTTATATTTTAGACGTCCCGCAAAACTACAGCTCAGTGGGCGCAATATCTCAGCGGGCGTGTAATATTCGCTATAATTTCCGAAGCGTGTGTATTATGGTATTATATGCGTATAATATTATTATTGTAATCGCGACTACAGCGTAGCCATGTAAACATAACACTATATAACAGTTTACAGCTCGATCGCGGCGTTAATAATAGGATGCGACATGTGAACACGCGATAACATCGATAATAATAACAGTGGCGGAAAATTTCGCGTGCAGCAGAAAACTATAGCTTTTTCGGGATAACGAAAACCGTTGCTTCTGTGTCCTGCGGGAATAATATTATATGGGTATGCGGTATACTATTATTTTAAAGTGTGTATAAAAGTGCAGTATAAAAATTATTAATATTTTATTTATACCTAGCTGGTAACCTACCTATCTCTAGTAATAACACTAGTAATTTTTTTTTTTAAAGGGGGAGACTGTCGAATTACAATTAACCAGTCTTGTAAAACATACTTTTAAAATTGTATTTAAATATAGATACAAATACATCCATTCATACAGTATTTAAAATACATTTCAAATACTTTTAAGAAAAAGTTTTTAAGAACAAAATATAAATACTTGCCATGTATTTAAATACTTTTCAAATACTTTTTTTTATTTTACTTTTCTACTAGTTAGTTTGCTAAATTAATGTTGTAATTACTAATTTAAAATTGTCATGATACATTCACCTAGGCATAATTAGAACTTTTTGTACCACTTTCAATTGTATACTGAAAAATGAGAATAAATAAAACTTGTTATATTATAGAAATTCTTTGATAATATTGGTACCTAATTAAACAGTATTGTTAATGAAATACAAATTATGTGGATATACAGAGCAATTAAAATAAATCATTCCAAAAAAATTTGTTTTTTATTATTTTATAATGATTATAACAACTATTCGATTTCAGAAGTCGATATATTATTATATATTTATATTTTGTAATAATCACATTCACAAACGAACGAGACATCGGCAATAAAGGACAGAGTCTCTCAACAATTACGAAAGAAAAATTATATAAATAAAATAGTATAATAATTAAAAAAAAAAAAAAGTGACAACTGACAAATAGTTCGTTTGAATTTTCAAAAGTATTTGATTTTTAAATACAAATACGTCCAAGACAGTATTTAAATACATTTACTCAAATAATTTACAAAACTGAAATTTACAATAGTAGTCACTAGTTAGAGTACCAACTTCCTACATATATAAGTCATATTATAACAGAACACCAAGGTGCCACATCGTGAAAATGACTATGCAACACGATTGGCGTTTTTACATTTTTAATGTTCAAAAGACCTTTACATTGAATTCAATTTTTTCATAATTGATTTAGTCTATTTTGTCTAGCTAATAATATAATATAAATAAATTTAAAAATTGTGGAAATCGTTACAATTTACGTTTTTTGTATACGTAGGTACTACGATAATAATATAATGGTTTTGTTAATTCGTTGTCATCAAATCACGATTAAAGATACAAGTATTTACCTATATCTTTAAACTTTAATCGTACATCAAATGAAGACTAAAATTAATCGAATATTAGAAACGACAATCGACGATGGCGGTCATTGACCGTTGAGACTTTGAGAGTCGTCATGATTATCGTTATCGGTAAAATTATTGTACTAAATGAGATTATATGTGATTAAAATAAATTGTTTCCTGTCTCGACACTCCGGTATGCACATCAGAAACAAGTGTACAAGAAATATAGCAATAGCCAAAACGTTTTAAATATTTTAAGCTCAATAATTGATTTATTGTCATGTATTCTTAGTATATATATTATATTTATCTATGTTTGTATAATATATATATTTTTGGTAGATTATGATCAATTTTGTTTTTTTGTTGAAAATTATTGCTAAATTGAATAACTATTGATCTATTGGATAAGTTGGGTAGAATTTATTGAAAAAAGTGAAAACAACACTTTGATAGTAAGCATAACTCCTTGAGCACAGAAGTTTTTTTTATTTAAAAAAGTATGATTTATTTAACTCTTAGTTCTCTTATCTAAAATGTTTTTATTTCATATTGTTTCAGTGTATACAAAACGTTAGGTTTAAATAAAACAAATAATAAATTAAAATTACATACACATCTGTTGTATTGTAATTTGTAGCCTGTTGTAAATATTGTGGTTATAACTTATAATTATTAATTCTTCGACACACCTTTTGTCAACAGTCACCATGTCATCTCTATAAAATTACGAGGGGGCTCTACAACAGAGGTTTAAATACCGCTGCACTGTATAAAATATAATGTAACACGCAAGAAAACCGCCATCTTCCAAAATTAACAAAAAACGATTTTAAGCTATAGTAAAATAGTAGAAGCGGTAAGTGACGAGGGATACCGCACTGCAGAATTGGAGGTCTCACTTGTCCATTTCTCTTGTCTAAATATCAAACATCAAAATATACTAATTTGTTTAGTCTTACAAACGTGAGTGTATTCGTGTTAAATATGATCGTTTACTGAAATCGACAATAAACGCTTTGTACAAAATATAGCACAAAACATATAGAATACAATAAATATATTTGGCGCTGTACCTAATACCTATACTGTATACAAAGTGCGGATAATACTACTCGTATTATAGTTGTATTATTATCGTCTTCTTCTTATTCTATCCGGGCACGCGCGTCCGTCGCAGACCGCAGCGGTATAATAATACCTAAGTAACAACCATACGGAAAAAGAATAGAATAACGACTTTTAACGTTCGTTTTATGTTTTGTTTTGTAGACGATAGAATGATGACTATCGCCACTCCCTCCACTATAGCACTATGCCACCGGTTGTAGGACCAGCAGAAGTGGCCTCGCTAACGGCCAGAGTACAAAATATATTAATATTATTATATTATATACCTATATTTACGGTCTCCCCTGCGCACATGCATCGACTAGCGTTTCCTTCCGACACTCATTACCCCTCCAAACTCCACCCCTCCTCTGCGCCACGATAAGCCCCGGTCGGGGGTCGCCGGAGCGGAACAAAAGGAACGCGGCAGCTGCCGATGCGCATGTATTTTGTAACGACGTTATGTGTTTTGCCCGTTGGCCGATTGCTTTTTGCCGTTGTATGCTAGCGGCAGTCGGTCGGGCGGCGGAGGGGACGATTGTATATAGTATATACTCGCGCGCGCCACGAGTCTAACGGTCGGAAGGCGCGGGGATGAAAATGTACCAGTACCACCCCCCAGCCGCCACCACTAATACCAAACCGAAATATTTGTACATAATATAATATTATGTTATATTGTACCTATATAATAGCCGGAAGGAGATCGTGAAGTCGTAATATATATATATATAACTCAATCTAAGTATATAACAATCGCGTAAGGCGGAGATGTCAATTTTACCGTTGATTTAAAAATAAAATGGTTTGGAAATTGTGACTTGCGGGGGAGAAGTGCAGACATGTCAACGTACCTATAGTATATAATAGTCTGTAAAATTACATCATAATATCCAGTACTGTATGACAATTAAATGTACTAATATAGTAAGTTATATATACACATTTAACATTTAATCCCATCTTGTAAGATAAATCTCCACAGTTTTTTTTTTTTTTTAACTAACTAAATTTAACAAATCAGCTGAATTAAATTCTGATTGCTTGAATTACTTAAATATTATTATGTATACGCTTGTATTATGCCACTATGGTCAAACAATCTTGCATACATCGCGTCCAGTACCTCTTAGAGGTAGTTAAATACTGCATGAATATTGAATACCTAGGTAGGTTTTGTGCAGGTCTCCAGGTGAAGGTACCAGTGACAAGTATACCATCATAATATAAACACCATGGCCCCAATTACGTCCCCGCCTGCTTATTATTTGCGCAATAAATTATATCATTAGTTTCGACCTGCAGATGACGATATTATCGCGATTTAATCAATTTTTCACGAAATCATCCTCTTCCTGGACGTAAAACACGTACGAAATAGTACGAATTTCTCTCGATGTGTCGTAAATTATATATATTAATAATTAATATATTAGAATATACGGACCAGTAGTTTGACAATGCGAATATTATTGTTGCATGCGTACGTGACCGGCAGACAAGGGTCAAAACTATCAAGTCATTTTTTTTTTTTTTTTGAGATCATGTTTTACGCGGTGACTTACGCGGTGTGAGCTACATTGGTATTATACAATTGCGTTTAATATATGTATAATAAATAATAATTTTGTACAATATTTTATGTTAACTTATATTTACGAGGACGTTCGCAAAAACCGTTTCTAGTTTATACCGCCACGCCGCCGCCGCCACTCACAACAGCCAACTCGCGCGTTTTCTCGCGCCAATAACAATCGCTGCAAAAGGGTTTTTGCAACCATAATAATCCTTTACAATACACTGCAGTTGTATATAATATTAACCTACGTCGTATTATGCGTGTTTCTATAGGTCTACGGCGTCACCCGCATATATAAGCGTAAGCACAATACTCGTATGATATGCGTACACTAAGAGCACACACACACACACACACACACACCTACACACACACACACACACAACCTCTTCTACGCGATATCATAATATTATACGTAGGTATAGGTACATGTACGCGCGCGCACACACACAACACAAATTTATGTGCACAAACTTATTCGGTTTGCAGCTGTCACCAGCGGACGCGTGCCCAAACATCTGCTCCCGCGCTTCGTCAAAACACATGGCCCGCCTCTAGCCCGCCGCCAAACGCGGGACCGGTTGTTTGCGTCGTAGCCGACTACCGACTACCGACAGTCAAACGTCGTCGTCATCGCGAGCACACGCCAGAAGACCGTACCGCGATAATAGTGATCATAATAATAATAATAGTAATATCGCTACCGTCCCGAGTCGTCTCGATCATCGAGTGTGGCGCCCGCTCGCCGAACGAAGGATTTTCCAGGACGTTCCAGACGATATTTATACGTTTATATAATATTGTCGAATCACGACACCAGGTCAGTTTGCACGTTTTAGGTTTACGACATAAAGCTCGTTTTGACTAAAAAAAAAAAAAAAACAGAACGAACGCGGTTTACGCTTAATTGTATAAGGACAATGTAGCGGACAAGAGGTTGCTTTCGTATTTTGTGCCGTTTAGCGACGATGTGGGACGGTGGCGCGAAAAACGCGGTCGGGGTGCAAAGTTTTCCGGTATGTTTCTGTAAAAGACCTTTAACTTTAGTTGTTATGCGTTATACTACGACTGGCGCAACTCCATACAAACACCTCGCAAACCCAACCATCGAACTTTTTTTCGTAGGATTGGTACACAAGTCACAAACTTTTCATTGGGTGAAACATATGATTGCACATCTTTGCCTTTTTCAACTGTAGAAAATCATAATTTATCTACCCAATTACAGTCTTAGGACTGAAAATAAAAATATAGGTACTGTTGATTTGGTTATAAATCCTTTTTATTAATTTTTAATTTTTATAAAATAATAATAATATAAGTCATATAAAATTAAAAAATTATATTTATTCAATGTATAATTCGTACATTATAATATATAGGTACGTATGAACTATGAATATATTATATGAATAGGTTATTTTAATTTTTAATTTAAATGTATTACCTATTTATTATAAATATTAAATATATTATAAAGGTACCCCATTAGTTTAAGAGTATCTGAGTATGTTATAAATAGGTAGGTATAAACTATAAAATATAAACTTAGTTATTACAAATTTTTACCACGAAATCGTGTTCTGCCATTACCATTACCTGCGGTAGGTAATATTATAGTAACAGACATTTCGATTTTATTGTATTATGCTAAATTTTTAACATTGAATATCGGTAAGGATAATTATTGTGAACTTAATTTATTTTGGTTCGTGTAAAGCAATTGTTTTGTGGTTATTTTAGATTGAAAAAAAAAGTAAAAACGTACAATTTCTATGCACCAATTTTCATATAAATCTGTCGCTACTCGCCTAAGACCATTTTAATCACTCTTCAACTATGCGTGTCCGCGCGTCTGACATGAGATGTCTTCTTCCTTTGGAAACAGGATGTAATAAATGGTTCATGTATCTTAAACACAGACCACTCAACTCATATAGTCATACGGAAAGAAAATCTTTTTTTCTTCCGAAAAACACGCACATCTCTACTTTTGGTGTTTATAGTTAATATAAGAAAACTTTATTGATACACCGACAAAACTGAAACAATTATGTTCTATTTTTTCAAAATGGCCAATCTTATATCTTATCTTAAGTTAGTCACATTAGCTCAGATGCATTGGATCCTCTTTTCAACTTCAATAAAATACTAAAATAATGACAATAAAGTGCTTAATAATTTAAATTTGACCAACAAGTGATATTGACCCTTCTTGTATCAAGCCACAGAATTATATGCCAGCTGCCACAACTGTGTTGATCATCCCTCCTGGCTCTATACAAACAAAAAATATACTTATTTTTATTCTATTTATAAGTTCCATAAAATTTACGAACGTCATGTACTACATGAATTATTTTTGAACATAAAATACGGATGCTGCTGTAGAGTAAAACTTTTTTCTTTTTATATTGGATAATCATGATGTTGTTTATTGTTAGTACTTTGTTGAAAATTACAAAAAAATCTATCTTAACATACAATATAGTGTACAAATATTCTAATTTTCCTACTTCTCATATTATAACGATGTGCACTGTGGACAGAACAAGTAATGGTTTACCATTATTGTTATTTTTTTTTTTAATGCACATGTTAATTGTATAACTATGATTAAACTAAAAACATTATAAAATTAAAATAATAAACAAAGAAGGGTTTTGGAGGATTTTTTTTTAAAAAAATTTCAAAAGATGAATACTCATGCATAGTTAACTTATTAGTTATTACTTACAAGTACAATATTTTTATAATATTATACTAATTATTAATGATGATAAGGGTTGACTTATCTTTAACTTTGTTATTAATAAAAATATCGATTGCCTAGTTAATGGGTATTATGTACATTCTATTTCGTTTAAGATTTAATTAAATTGTTATTGATAGTATTTGGTGGTGAGGAATAAAGGCCCTTCCCCAAGGGTCTGTACGTTCCAAGTAATAAGTGTGCTGCAGTATCATATTATACATAGGTCCTGAGATAATTCATTAACCAACAACGATATTTATATATATAAACTTATTATTATTAATTATGAAAAGGTGGGTAAGTGGATGTGGCTCTGATGTACAGTAGGTTGCAAGTGGGTCACTGTAATGGATGGTATTCAATTTGAATTCAATGATATAATATTATAATATCATTGTGAACGAAAATCGATTCTGAGCAGTGACGGTTTGTCAGTGTGAATATTTTATTTTATATTTATATTGTTATTACTTATAAATTATAATTAATATGGTAGCCGATAAATTGAATTAATATTATAAAATTACACAACAAAATAACTAAAATCATTATTTTTGGTTATTTAATATATTATTTCGTCCAAATTTGAACATAAAATGACTATACTGCAAAAACTGTGTTTATGTATATTTTTGAAATTTTTTGGTCACAGAATAAACTACTTACGTGGAACCTTGATTTAAATTTTCAATCCTTGGAGTTGAACATCTTATAAATTTTTAACTACAAAATCATTTTTAAATTTTAAATTTAGTAAATATTGTCAAAAATTGAACTTTAAATGCTTATAAAAAAAATCTCAGAATCGCTCAGAATCTAAAATATATAGCCATACGATAAATATTTTGACCAGTGTTTCTAATTTTAAAATATTTAACTTATTTTAACCAAAAGTTAATAATATTCCATACAGTAAAACGGGACCCTATATTACTTAGGCTCTGCTGTCCGTCTGTCCGTCCGTCTGTCACCAGGCTATATCTCATGAACCATGAAAGTTAGAAAGTTGAAATTTTCACAGATTATGTATTTCTGTTGCCACTATAACAAAAAATACTAAAAATTCTAGAATATATAACATAAGCAGTGTTTTCGACATGTGTATAGCTGATGATGGTACGGAACCCTTCGTGCGCGAGTCCGACTCGCACTTGGCCGGTTTTATTTTTATTAATTAACCCTCATCATAGGTCATTAGGTGTACAATAAATTTGAATTAACATGTTGACCACCACCGGCCGCCGGCGATCACATCATAAGTACGCCAAGTATATTTTTCAGTGTCATTCCAAATTTGTTTGATATTATACTATGTATTTGAAAAAAATCTTAAAAATATAAAAAAAATTTGAAAAAAAAATTTATTACATCAAAAAATTTGTAATGATTCCCGCTATGCTATGGCGCTTTTTTGGGTGCATTATTGTAGCACCATGGAAAATTTAATAATATAAAACCATATTCATTTACGGCTGCCGGCGGCCTGCATGTGGCGTGGTAGTAATGATCAACTGTGGCCGCCGGCGGTCGCAAATGCATACAATTTGAAATTTACAAATGACCTATGGTAGCCACATGGTGGTCAACGTGTTTAACTAGCTGCAAAGTTGTATGTAATTTTTGAGAACTGCTAGGGCTCTAGACTTTTTGTATTAAAATGTTTTTTCCCCAAATTTTCTTTTAGATTTTTCATTTATTTTTCAACAACAGCAATATTATTCAATAGAAAATACACATCTGTCTTTGACGTTTATATGATTTGCATTTTTATAATAATGAAACAGTATAATCCAGGCACGCCCGTATAACTCGGGACTTTTAATCAAGAAGGGGCTTACACATTTTCCTAATTCCTCTTACACACAAATACACAATTACCACTTATATTCGAATTTCATGACATCGACAATCCAGAGTACTATTTTTTTTTATCGCCGTTATCGATCAAAGGCGACGACCTACGACAGCGCGCCGACCTAACCACTAATATAATATGTAAATATGGACTTCAACACTACTGGTATAACCTTAAAATGCATGTTCTATACTGACTACATTTCCATCTTAAAGTACCTTACATCTATATGTATATATTTTTGTATTTCTCCTAAATATTTCAAATAATACATTTATTTGTATTAAAAAAAAAACCATCATTCATAAAATCGTAACCTAACACAGCTTAACTGAAGATGATAATTCCAGGATTGTCTGACTTAAATTACTGACTAACCCAACCTAACCGCAGATGAGCCATGAGGGTTGTCGATGATATTCGATTAGCTTAAAATAATAAAAAAAAACAATGACTGGTTAGCATATGATAATTTAAATGACACAAAATTATATTTAAATTATTCAAGTATTTAACTAGATACTTAAATTAGATAGATTGCACAGTTACTATTAGTGGTGCGAGACTAATCATAATTAGACAATTGATTCCTAAGGAAATTGTACGTGGTAGTTGAAAAATAACCGCAAGGACATGATATTATAATATAGGTATAATATACGGCTGTTAAAAGTTTAAACAGTACGCGAAATATGACTGAGATTTGTTAGTTAACTATAAAGACAACCTAAACAAAACAAAAAACATAGTTGGAAAACTTTGCCAAAAATACGAATTTCCACGGTTTTGCAAACGAATAAAATGACTGAGAAGAATAATCATTATCTAACCACAACCCCCAAAACGCGTAGAAAATGTACAAAACTTAGAACGCGAACGCCTTCCAAATTCGTTATCCCTCCATCGCCAATGAAAACTTTACCCCATACCGATGTACTTATATATTTTTTCACTCGATCGATAATGTACGTAAATGGTATAAGAAATGCGGTTCACGTTGCTTACCACATTATGATGGTAGGATTATTTTTATGCTACGAGAACCTATGAAATAGTTTTTTCAATGCCTAATAGGCTTAAAATGTCACTACTTATAATTCGTTTTTCGTTTTTCATTAAAAATATTTAAAAATGGAAAAGCAAGGTCACCACTTCAATTGTCTTATTCAGACGAATAGAACAAAGACTAAGTACTTTAAGATTGCACTTTGTATTAACCTAGAAACCACAAATGGTATACTTTAATGTTTAATATATAATTGTTGGCCAATTTAATTTTCACTAAAATACCGGATTTTATAATATGCAAATAATAATAGGTATTCTAATATAGTTATTGTTTTGTTTTATTTAATTTAATTTAATTACCTATTATTTTCTTTCAACATTTTGAGTAACAACCCTCAGACGGTTTATATATTTATAAGCAATTATTATACGCATAATTAAAAGAACTTCTTTACATATAGTTGTTCAGACTTGTTTCTGTTGTTGTTTTTTTTATTCAAATCATGTGAGGAAATGTGGCAATTATCTTACCTAGGTACCTACTTAACTAATATAGTGTATTTACTATTTAGTATAATAGTATAATGTTTTTGTTATTTTTATTAAAATAGGCTACTGCTTAAAATAAATACAGAACACCATTTAGTTTTATGTTTAAATAATATAATATCAAAAATGTATAGGGATTGTAAAAATATATGATTTAAGTCAAAAACCCAACATTAAAACTGTCAACTTGATAAATGACAGAAGTTTTATTAAAATCTGTTGCACATGGTTAATTTTTTTTTTGTATAAAATATTTATGGATCTCATTTCAAAAAAAAATGATGATTCTAAAAAATGTGCAAATCGTTATAAATAAATTATAAAAAAATCGTGTCAAAGAAGCGAAAAACCCAATTGGAGGATGATTACAATATTCGATCAATGGTTGATACACTTTTTAACCTCAATTATAGATTTATGCATACCTATACAAAGTAAAGGATTTTCGTCCTTTACGTTTCCGATTATAATTTATAAGTATTAAATCATTAAAATAAATGTTGAATACCTACATTTATATTGATATGTTAGGTTTTCTAATACCTAAGGAATGATTTTAAAAAAAATACACCTACAATTATTTACAAAACAAATAATGATGATATATAATGATAAAACGATTAAAAAAGTTTGTCTAGGAATTATTTATTATAGCTATCGATATAGTTTTAAAATGCACTTCCTGGATAAAAATGTTTGGATACGATTAAAATTAATTATTCCAAACTTGTGTCTAAGGTGTTTTATTTATTAAAAAACTTAAAAGACTTAGGTACGTACTTAATTAAAAAAACAAACAGAAAAAGTCTTTGTCCCACAAATGTCGATTTAATTCAGTTAAATGTATTTCTGAAAGTTTTGTTAAGCAGCTCGGTATGAAACACAAAAATTTCTTTTAATTTCATTAAAAAAACTCAAATAAATCTGTCAAGTACTCGAATAAGTTTTTATACAAACTTTATTATTATTATATATAATTATAAAACTATATTTTTATTTATTTAACATTAAAAAAATTATAAATAAATATTTACATCCCTTATCTTAGTAAGTGAAACTGTTTGATTGATATTGTTAAAAAAAAATAAATAATTAGTATTTTATAAAGTATCAAATGCTTCTGATTTAAAGTGTCATCAACTATCAAGATTTACTTTTGGCACTCATTTTTCTTTTTTATATACATATAATATATACATTACTAACTTATAGGTAATTAAAATCGATTAGTTATTTTTGCTTTTAAAACTTGAATTTGAATTCAAATTGGTATGAATAGCTCAATTTGAGCATATTCTGTATTATATAATATCATAATAAATTCCATAATGGGTATGTTGTAGGTATACCAATGCTTTTTTTGATTTTGAATTAAATTCATACCATTCAAATTATAGTGGAGTATATTATTGTATAATGTATATAATAAAACAATATTTTAACATTGAAATGAGCTATGTGAAAATTTCATGTTTGGATTAGGGGTACGATACTTATTTGCAATACACGAAGTGTCAGGGTATATACGATCTCGATTTTCGGGTATAATATAGAACGAACAAATTTATCATGATCAATTTAACACTGTTCAGATTGAAGAGCAATATTATCTAATGCCGTAGTTAAACACAAAGAGCGTATGCAACTAGTGTGTGGAATTCATTATCATTAATATTAATGCTAGGATACCGAAATTATAAACGAACAACGATAGAAAAGCGCCACAGGAGGTCGCCACCGACATTTTAGATTGATTAATGAAAGCAACTTTGCGCACAACACACACTCAAACTCACACACACACATCAATGTTAATTTATGCATAGACAAACAGATGAAATTTTGCAACAGTTTTGCTGGAACTCGAAAGACATGCGTATAAGTAGAAATGTCCCTATAAATTGAGAATTTGAAATAGTTGTGGTTTGGAGGTCAACTGATTTTTGACAAACTAACTAACTGTTCTTGTATGTGGGTTTTTTACGATGGTTCAATTTAGGGAGCTATATGAGCATTTTAAATTTACGCTATGTTATACACGCGTTATATTGCGATGATTCACCTCCATTTTTTTCTTTAGTAATGAATTTATTAAAATTACGATTGTTGGAATTATTAAATTTATACAAAGACCATATTTTGAAAATCTTGAATTTTTCTTGTACTATACAAATTTATATTTTTCAATTCAGATTATGAGAATCCCCCCCCCCCTATTTTTTATTGTAAAATAGTTAGTGAATAATTTTTTTGGATGTACCTAATTCAAAATTTGAACGAGTAGTTTGTTAGATATTAGTTATTACTCATTGTTTTTACAAAAATATGAAATAAATGAAATATTGGAAGTCGGAACTAGTATGTATTTATTATACTTGGGCCATTTTTACAAATTATTAACGATGATATATAAATTAATATTAATGACTAAATTTGACAAGCCACCATAGCCCCTATGACTTTTAAAACCATTAGTATGGGCATTTTATCTTCAGAAGTCAGAACACAAAGTTTAATAACTCAAAAACTATTCGTATGAATGTTGATTCTGGAACGTAAAATTTGTTATAGAAAAATTATCCACTGAATAATTTACAGTTTTTATACATAACATTTCTTAAGTAGTATAAAAAACCTTAAGAATTTTAATATAGTATGATCTTTAAGTATATTTAAATTTCCAAAAACCAGAGTTTAAATAACTGCATTATTGAAGAATAAAGGGGGTGGAACATGCTTGGTGAATCACCCTACATAATATGTAAACTTGCTAAAAAATTGAACTATCGTAAAATCCCACATACAAATACAGATAATGTTTTTACTATCAAGTTTCATAATACGACGATTCACTTTAATTTTTTCAACCAACGAAGCTAAGCGTTATTTGCGAGCGTAAATGTCACGCACTTGTAAGACGGAAACAATAAATTCTAGTGATACGTCCTCTTATATTCAAATATGTTATTAAGACATTTAACGTCGAAGGAACGGGTCTATATTATTATTACCTATCATTAATATTAATCAATTTACAGGATAGATTTGGCATATTATTGAGTTAGTGCGAGTATGATTACCTGTCTATAACTACTATGTGTATGTGTACTTAAGTGTTGGCGCAGTAGTCAGTAAGTAATGTTTGATTTTCTATCGGCATTGTCTTGCTAAACTATTGTGTATTATAGTTCAAACAGTCATTAGACGCAAGAGCAGTTATACAATAGTATATTATGAAAACCAGAGACGTATTTAGGGATATTATAATTAGGTGCGTCAATCGTTGCTGGATACATTACAATAATGGATACATTTGAGAAAACATTTTTATTTACAATATTATAATTCTATTTTATAAGATGCGACAAAGTTTATTAGATAAACCAATTAAAAATCCAGTGCAACACAATCAGGAATTTTATCAGTCCTGCAGTTTTACAAATTCACATGTTTGGGCACTCCCTAAAAATATATCACATTTTGGGCATTACAGTTAATGAAGACAAGTATATAATATACGGTATATAAGCCATATAATGTATTTAATATTTTACTATAATAGCCAATAGGCAGGTAGGTACTAATATTTAAGATACTTAAAAATAGTTAAAATACGTAAAAATATATCCCGTCAAATTTGTATAATAATCAATGAAATAATAAACATCATCAATATAATACCTACATATTATAATGATTGAATAATTCAGATACGTGGAAACGTAATATCTACGTCAAATTTTCATAATAATAATAAAAATAAACAATAAAATATAATAAATAAATTGTGTATTATTAATATTAATATTATTTGGTAATTATAATAATTAAAAAATATTTCAAATTATACAGATGAATTTTCGATAAATCTGTGATAGGTATCGCACTTGTTCGCAAGTATAAATACTATAATAACCGCAGTAAGTCCCGTTTCGATTTACATTGTTAAAAGTTTATACTTATTAATTCATATATAACTTACATAAAAAAATTATATATTTTGTGTAGGTACACATAATATATATTGTATTATATATTATATTTATTGTAGTCTATAATGCCCAAACGTGACGCGTTAGGGTATAAAATGGTCAAACGAGTTGTTTAATAATTGTAAATTTGTCTAAAAATCGACAGATGACATCATATACAGAATGATACAGAACAAATTTTTTAATTTTCCAACTTCATATTACAAAAAAAGTTTTAGTGTCTCAGTTTGTCTACCTTATGTGATAAGACGAAGCAGGGTTATTAAAGTTGTAGTATATCCAAACTATAATTAATGGTGAAGTTGATGTCCCTGCCATCTTAAGTTAACAAAAGAGTCCCAACATTTAGATTTAGAAACTTTTTCCGTTCCTATAGGCGCAAATAGTGTTTAAGAATTATAGGGGAGGGAGTAAAGCTCAGGACCGTACCGGACTCTTCGAAAAAATCTTCAAATTTTTTTGGGAGGTGGGGGCTTAGCCCCGCTATATAAAATTGAGCCTATGTCCGTTCCATGTTTCTTTAGTAATTGTAATTATTTTATAATATGACCAACGCTATATTGTTACGTATAATGATAAAATTGGTCAACAAGAATTATTCATCATAGCTTAGTTTTTTGCGTAGATAATACAATTTTTCTGGGTTGAATGAACAATCACTAAACATTTAACGAATCAATAGTGAGCTAATGGTCCCTTAAACATAATTTAGTGGCCCATAATTGGTCCATTAAATTTTATTGAACCATTAAATGAATACATTTTTCATGCAACCCGGCATTAGTGTATCTTTTTATAAATATGCCGTCTACATTAATATGTAATGTTTTTAATAAATTTGAACATTTTGAAACGCAGATATAGCATAATATGTTCTTGTAATTGGCTTCGTTCCGTGTTTAAATATAAATAAATAACGATATAATTTAACCGATGTTTAACTTTTATTTTACTAAATATGTACCAATCTTTATATGTATTTTAGATTTTTAGTTTTTTATTTATTTTTATTTATTCTTCAAGAAGATAATGAACATGTTCGTGGGGGGGGGGGGACTCATGAGTTCACAATTTTAAATATAAATTCATTAAATAGTTAATATAAATTAAATCATTAAAAGTTGTAATATTAATTTCTCACATAACTAGAATATTAATATAAGTAAATACATATTTTATTTGTTTATATAATATAGTATTATAATGTAGTATTATGTAAAAAATTGTGTAGTTAAATAATGCATTATAATATGGTAATATAAAACTAAAATTAACAATAATTACTAAAATCGTATTACTAATATGATATAAGTAATGCATTAATTTTATACATTTGTCATGAGTCTGTTTATATTTTGTTTTTGTAATAGCCAAAGTGTAATTTTTTTTAAGAATCTTACAAGAGTTGCAGTGTTTACTGTTTAATTTCTAATAGTAGTATATTGTCAATTTTTGGACCAATATATAAGTATGTAGATTGTGTTAATTTTTTGTGCATAGTTGGAACTTTGATATTAGATATATGTGTATATATACATATATGTCAGTATTATAAATAGTGTGTATTTGGCTAACAGTGGTCGTATAAATAGCTGCCTATCTCTTTTATACAAGGAACCTGTAAACATTCCATAAAGTGCGCTTTACCTTAGTAAATCCTTAGGTAATGAGTGACGAGTATTTATCGGACTAGAAATTATAGAAATGATGAGGTTCACAAATATACGTACAAGACCCGTTCTGCTGACATTTCGTCACACTGCACACCACTATATAGGCAAATATATTATACTCGGAGATGATGACGTGAACAAATAGATTAATTGAAAATCAAGTCGAAACGGCTCGAAGGCTGTAGAAAAATGAGCTGCTGAAAATGAAAACTGCCAGGAAATATCGAAGTTACCTACTCATGAGTGATATCATATACCATCATTTGAACCACGGTCGCAGACTTTATACAGCGGTTGAGGTCGCACTGCGGTAGACATTATACTCATTATAGCACGACTAAAACCGGGTTCACATTACACCGTGTCGTGTAAAATAACCACAGTTACCAAACGATACCGCATAGTTGAATACATTCAACTTTTGACCGTGTGGTTACATTTATGTGGAGAAACGTGATAACTAAAAAAAAATTATTATGTTATGGCTATCATCAGGTACAATATTCATATCATTGATAATGCATTTTAGAATAAACATAAAAACACGAAACGACACGACACGACACGACCGCCGCCCATATATATGTTTACCGCGTTATTCATAAGTGGATATAGCTTCCGTTAGTCAATGGTGATAGTCCTAATTAAAAACGGAAGCATCAAGCTTCAAGCAGCATCAACCGCAATCGGAAATAATTTTCGATCGGCTTTCCCCTTGCCGTTGTCGAATGCGAGAAGTGTTGTGCATTGTGACTGCGACGACCATCGAAACGAGTTTATATTGTAACAAACAATCGTGTATGTATAATTTATTGTTAAGCCTCATCGTTTGCTATCCGACCAATCGCGTCGAATGTGTCCGAAGTTTTGCGGGCTACGGACCACGCCACTGCTTCAATGTAAGACGTACATCTAAGTATGTGTACATAGGCGCAAATAGAGGGGGCTTTAGGGGCCAAGCCCCCAAATGTCCATAGCCCAAACAAACATTTCCTACATTTTTGTTAAGCATATTCAATATTATAAAAGCAAGACTTTAGCCCCCCCCCCTTCAATCTCAAATGCTATTTGCACCTATGTATGTGTATCACGATTTGTTCGTACTAGAACGCCTCAACGACTGTTCTTTTCAATACATACATTGTAGTTACATTAAATATTATAGTGTATTCAATGTGTATATAGTTCTTATAATCCAAACTGTTGTATCGTGTATCCCTATATGTTTATTTTTCTTTATTGAATTTGTTTTTTCTATTTAAGTATGTAATAAGCACGAAATTAATTTGTTATGTCAAAATGTACTTCTACAAGGACAGAAAGCGGTCATAAATTAGCATTTGGATGCTAAAATTCTGAAATTCTGAAAACATATCTGTGTAAAGCACGACGAATGAAACGTATGTTTCTCCGACACAGATTGACTGATATTTGAAAGAATATTAGCACCTATCAACGACGGGACGTGACGTCTGGAAGCGTAAAAATATTTCGTAGGCTTTTTTAGCTAGACTGTAGATGAACGATTACAACATTCATACTGCATGATGGGACGAGGGAATATCCATCATCATTCTGGCCATCGGGCTATTATATGTATATATTTTATTATCACCTTTGCAGTTCATTTCCGTTAAGCCTTTTTATTACGACTATATATAACGCTTTCAGCGGTTATAAAAGTGTGGCATTTGTCAACGCTATTTTCGACGACAAGATTCCGGAAATCGGCTTATTCAATCTTCGGTTTGTACTCGCCTCGATTCCGTTATATAATATATTATATATAATGTATATATAAATGCGAGTAAATACATTTTCTGAGCGTCTCCTGTTCTGAAGTACCATTTATTGTGAATTTAATACGGTACTTATTTATATAAGGTAGGAAACCTATACACATACGCAGATTCAGATGTGCCGCCTATCGATTTCTATTTTTGCGAACCGTAATAAAACGCAGCGCTAAGTTCATAATTATTTGCAATTTTTTGTTTGTCGTATTTCGGCAATGAGAGTCATAATATACAAGCACAAAAGTAATAACATTTTATTAAATCATAATTCTTTCTAATAGATTCTATGATGAATAATAGAAAATTGTCTACGTTTTTCAATTTTATCAAAAGAGTTTTTTTTTTGCTTTATTGGCCATTAAGGCCTTTTGCAGCTTTTACTAAGCCCTTCTACCTGTGGGCTGTCACGGTCAATAGGCAATAGCAGTTTCGAAACTTGCTGCTCCACCCACCACTCTTATATCTGCATTGACTCTATCCCGCCTCTTTCAAAAGAATTAACAGTATAAAATAGCAGACTACAGTAATCCATCCTGCAAATAATTTTATAATTGCATCAACATTTCAATTTGTATGGTTTGTTTTATGTATAATTATTAAATCAGTAGCGGACTGGGAGAAAAAAACAGCCCAGGAAAATCATAATTTTAGAGTCCCTCAATACACTAACGGCCCTTTAAATACAGTATGTCCCAGATGTCCCGTATCACCCTTAGTATCTCCGAGGAAAATCAATATATTTAAATGCAGTTTTCTTTACAGTCATAAGTATGGAAATTCTGATTGAATAGCATAATATTCGATTTGTTTTTTCCAAAAATTCAAAAATTATTAAAACAATTTTTTAGGCAAATAAGTTTTTAAATTTCCAAGATAGCCATTTTGTTGATCGTATTTTTTCAAACACTTCAAAAAAAAAAAAATTTAATTTAATGAAAATTGTTCAAGTTAGAGCTAATAATTATTGTGAATTGCTAAGAATAATAGTTATGTTACCCATGCATATGACATTAGCAAAATATGATTCGCATGTTAATCATTACAATCACGCTGATTTTCCAGCTAAAATTAAAAATAATAATTAGCCCTAACTTGGGGGATTTTCATTAAATTTTAATATTTTTATTTTTTAACTATTTTAAAAAATATGATCAACAAAATGGCTATCTAGGAAATTTAATAAGCTTGTTTTCATAAAAAAATTTTTGATAATTTTTGAATTTTTGAAAAATAAAACGTTTTATATTATGTTATTTGATCAGAATTTCCATACTTATAACTGTAAAAAAAACTGCATTTAAATATATTCATTTTCCACGGAGATACTAAGGGTGATACTACGGGACTTCTGGGACATACTGTATACCTTTTTTTTGTAAACACAATTTAGCTTTTAAATTTTTAAATATTTTAATTAATTGATATTAAAAAAAATAAAATAACCATTTTAAATTTGTTAGCTAGAGTATATCTCAAGTAATTGTTATGTATATAATTTAAACTAGTACGTATCCGTGACTCGCGACCATCGTTATTTCATATTATCCTATTGTGACGCGCGTGAACCACATAGCTACATAGATAATAAAATTGTATTTTGACTACGTCATTTTATTTCATTTGAAAATGCCTGAAGTATCAAATGTCGTATTTTTTAATAATTATCTGAGTATTAAGCAATATTATTAATTTATTGGTTATCAGTTATCACTTATCACTTATCAATTAATATTCATTTTCAATCAGTTTTGACAAAAATCTGTATAATATTTGTTTTATTTCAACAAGATTTATTCTGTGTTACATACACAATATAATTTCGTGGATCAACGAAATATATTCTGTGAATTTTATCACATTATAAAGGACTACGTGATAATTACTCCCGTACAATGATAGACGGAATCGGTAGTTTGAATTAGGCCCACTTAAATAAGTAGCGTCTAATCAGACGCGCGTGGAGGGACTTGTTTTAAATGTGACTGTCCTGAAAAAGATATCTTTTTATTTATTCCGATACTAGGTTGTCCGGTGTAGTGTCCCTTGATAGAAAAGATATCGAAATGAACTTGAGCTCCTTGCCAGTCGTTGGTCACTCACGTTTCGTCACGATTGTTCTTTACTATGGTTTGAATCGCCAAGTTAACTGTTATAATGATACACGGCCACACGGGTTTGATGGCACATCGAGTACAATTGCTTGGATTTATTAATTTCAACATAAATATCGTATTTTTACATGCATTTAAATTATTGTGAGTATATAAGTTACTATAAAATCAAGCTTATTTTTTAAATTATAGTACCTACTTTAAAAATGCAATAACCAATATTAGGAATAGATAACTAATAATTTATCTAGATAAAGATAAAGATGACTGTAATAATTTTTATCTAGATAAATATGAGATAATTTCATGTTTAATTTTGAAAATATTCAGGATACCTACTTGAGTCTACAGGTAAAAAAAATACATGATTTATAGTTTTTTAAAGCAGAGGACAGAGGTCGTACAGATCGGTTAAGCGATAACTGAAATACCGGAAATTCTAATAGGGTTTTATAAATATTAAATTGTTATAAATTACAATTATTATAATATTATTATGCTTGTGTGTCCAATATCCATGAATGTTGTTTTATTTTTGTCGACATAAAACAATAATTATTTCTAATACTCTGTACACAATTCTATGAAACGGGTATCAGCTAATGAGACCATCGTCATTCGGTGGTGGCCGGCAAGTAGCAGGGATAGATGTTTTTGCTTTTGCTGTTATTAGTTGTTCTTACAATCTTACCTACTAACATGCCCAATACATATTTCTATTTTTGGGTTTTCTCATTGTTTACGATGTAAAACTCCAGACTAACAATGAATATTAATAAATATTAAAATCATGGTATTATAATGCATACTACTAAACGTGTTTTCTATGTAGTAAATGAAAAATAGAAAAAATAAAATAATAAAAATATTTTAAATTTTCAAATTTTTTTTTAGTTCATTTAAATAAATTATCTAGATAAGTACTCATAGATAACTAGAATTTTATCTAGATGAAGATAAAGATAACTGAGTAGAAATTTATCTGGATAAGATAAAAGATAAATAATTTTTATCTAGATAACTTATCTAGATAAATTTATTTAGATATTTTCCAACACTGGCAATAACAAATTAATTGTATTTAGTATTTAGTATTTATTTATTTCAACTTATAATATACTGCATACATATTATATAATATTTACATATTTCTATATTAAGTTGATACCTACTCTCTGTAAGCAAAGCATGTGGTGGTAGTAGGGAGTCTTTTACATAGGTACTTATTTATATTATTACACAGTTAATTGTATTCAATATAATATATAGTAATAATATATTTTTGCATAAGCTATGCATTTTTATATTACATGTGTCAATTAAACGAATTTTGAAGTAATGAGTTAGTTATAATAATATCAAAGGAATAATTTAATATTAGAGAAAAGTTATTGCGGGATTTAAACGGATGCCTTATAAAATTGTTACAATTTCCAAATTCTATTATCTTCAGAAGAGCTTTGATTGAGTAAAATAAGAAATTAATACCTTATGCGGGTGTACGAAATTACAGTTTTTGAAAGGATCGATTTTGGTAGAACTATATATAAGTAAAACATATAAATAAAGATGTGAAAATGAAAAATAAATTGGATAGAAATATATAAAGGAGACAAAGGAGAATGATATGATGGAAATGAAAGGAAAATAATAAAAGCTATAACTCCAAAGTTCTCTCTAATATCTTTAATCCTATGAATATCAGTAAATTTAAAAAGCTATAGAGATTTTATTGAAAGATTTCTCAAATGTCCTAATCCATGTAAATTAAAATGTACAATATCAACCAGCATAAAAAAGTATTAGAATTATTTTAGTCCTGTCATTATGAAGACAATTTTGATAATGATGTATTGAGTATTGTGTAAACATTTAACTTTGATAAATGTATTTTAATGGAGGATGAGAATCCACATGATATAGATTTCGCACCCTCGTACAAGTCTCATTTACAAAATACAAATAAATATATAGAATAGGGTATACCTACGGGATTTAGTGATTGATTTTGAAATTATTTTATTTTACATACAAGAATATCGCACATGCAAATAGAATCTGATCAATATTGATCGAGAATATCCGTATAATTGTGTCCATATTTGACCAAAAGTGATAAATGATATTTCAAATGTATGTACCTAATACATCACAAAATGCTGACATGTATATGATATGTATATGTATAATTTATCCTAATATTAACCAGATAATGGACAGGCGATTACATACAATATAGAACAGTTGAAACTATATTTTGCCCTTCGATGATCACAATTATATTTCATTGGCATGTTATGATAACTGATAACGTACTATAATTGATATGGTATTAGACTAAACATATAACATGTTTTTAAGATAAGGAGTTACGAGTAGTTATATACTATATTATGATATATGTTTAAAAAGTGGACGAAACTATTTCAATATAATATGAGATTCAATTAAAATTAAAATAATCATTTTAATATATGTCAACGAGTATTTAAAATAATATTATTAATACATTATGTGCTCTTTCAAACTGATGATGAAGATTTTTTAGGTACACGTCAGTATAATAATTTTATTATAATTTATGATTACTAAACCTAATAACATTATGCCCAAAACGAAAAACCATCGAAGGTTAGGTTACGTATGATAAGTGATAACGGAATGTATTAATTATTTGTAAAACTGCAGCTAAAACTACTGTAATGTATTATTATTATATGACCATAGTCTACAATATTTAGACGTATATAATATAATTGGTGTATGATCTATACCTTTGAGTTACTCTTCCAGCTAGAGCGTACATCATACATTGTGCATAGAATAGTAGAATAGGTACTATATCTCTCCTAGCACACCCCTTTAAGGGTCAATATCCAATGTCGTTGAACAGAGTCAATATAATAAATAAAATAAACTAAATATTTTACAGCGTGAGTGACGTGTTTTCGGGCTCATGGGTTAGGTTTGAGCTTTGTTTGACTTTTGTTTGTCAGTCAGAAACGAAGCAATAAAATAATACAATAATAATAATAATAATAATAATAATAATAATATATTATAGCGGACCATGTCGCGCGGCTACTACAATGGTGGTTACAACCACGCGTGCGAAGTGGACCAACACCACCGTTACGAAGAGATACCAGACATCGATCCGTCTATGGACTTCCTGCAGGCCGACGACACGTCCGCTTCGTTTTACTATATGGAGTCGCCAACACGGTTACGCAGGCCTTCTGACGCCGCGGACCCTGCCGAACGGACGTTGCTTCTGCGCGCCCAACAGCACAACCACTATCAACAGCTACAGCAACTGCAGATGAACGGGTGCCCGCCCCCGCTACCGGCCGCCCGGGCCAGGCGCAACACTCCGCCATCCGCGACCGGCGGTGACCGGTCCGTGGCGGCCGTGACGCCGTGCAAAGCCAGACGCCGGTTGGACGTGTACGGCGACGCGTCAGGCACCGTCAGCCTCCCGTCCACGCCGTCCGGAGCCGGTCGGACCGCCGACGTGTTCGCACCGATGATGGCGCAAACGGCGGCCACGTTCAGGCCGGTCACCGTGCGCCGTGCCCGGTCGTCGGCCGCCCTCTACAATAAACACAAGCGGCCGCCCGAGTTTCTGTCCGAATACAATCTGGACACGTGCGTGCCGGTTACCGGCGTCCAGTACGACCGGCCCAGGAACACGGCCGTCATACAACCCATCTACAATAAGGCGCCGCTGCCGTCCGTATTTCAGGTATGATAATTATATAATTAAACGAATCGATGATTATTGCTCCGAGTTAGCACGCTCTTAGGGCCAGATTTCAATGGTGGTTTATTTAAGGCTTAAGTTAAACCAAAACCACGATTAAGGTGAACATAAGAGGTAAACGTGTAGCTCAATTAATTTCAATCATCCACTTAACTGAGCTTAAAAAAACTGTATTTTGTATATGACTAGGTAGCCGACATGTTATTATTGTTATAATATTAACTTCTGTAACGATAGATGAGTCTTTTATTTCAATTTAATTTCTATATTTCAACTGTTTTGTACGTTTTATGGTAGAATAATAGTACACTATGAACTGTTTGTAGTTATTGAAAAATAACTTTTAATGAAAAAAACTACTATAGGTACATCTCTTTTTCTACTAAAAATTAACATTTTCGAAATTTTTTTTATTTGAAAAAATATAATTTACCAGTCCCTTTAACTTTCTAGCTTAGTTTTGAAATTCGCTTTGAAATCCTTCTAACACAAAATTCAGAAACGATTAAAATAATTTTGGAAATGGCCAGCAACAGGTTCTATTAAGTATAAGAAAAAAAATTAACATTTTTAGGATAAACTTGTTACTTAAACTATATACTCAGAGCGTCCCATAAGATAAACTGAAGCTATGTAAGGCTATAAGATATACTTAAACTTCGATTAAAATACAGAAAATTGTAGTAATAATAACTTCATTTAGCCTTAAGTTTTAGCTTAAGTAGATATTAAAATACCTGAACGCTTAGAGCGCCCAAACCCTTTCAAACCAATTCGACTCAACCATCACACCGTATAATACTACGAAACATGTGCTTACTCTTACTTGTACTCGCAGTAAACCGCTTTTTTCTGATTTCCTGACGGTAATTTCATAATGATATTATATACAATGTCTAAGTGTCTTCAGTATGATATTATTTTGTAATCAGCGAGAAATGTTAATTTTCCATTTATATACGAATCGTTCGAAAGTAAGGGCCAAAAACCTGATATTATCTCAGCAAAAAGCGTTTTTTAAATCATTTTTTTTCAAAATTTCATTTATTATTATAATATTGTGGCCCACATGAAACATATTTCAGCTTTTACAATAAAATCATATGAATAAAATGTTTACCTTCAAGGCTTCAAAAACGTGTTCCTATAGAGTATAGAGAATAAACCAACAGCAAAAAATACTGTAGGTTTTATACTTTTATCGATACTTTTAATTTTCTTATTTTCCAATAGCATTCATAAAACAACGATGGGAATAATTAATAATAATAAATTGTATTTTTTCGATAAATTATAATATACCTATGTATTTCAGTTGTTACCTATGTATAGTAAATGAATATTTTTTGCTCTTTACATATTTTTAAAATAATGATGATACTTATAGTATTAACATAGGTACCTATAGCTATAGTAAAAAAAACTATTATTTTAATAACGCTTTTCATGACATTTGACCTATGATTCGGGATTAAAAATTATTATTTGATAATATTTCGTTATACCTACTCAATTTTAACCTAACTGCCGATTGTCATCGGGACGGAAATTTGTGAATTTACATTATTCTCTCGCGGTTGGTGCAGAACAATTTGTAGCTGTTATTAGAAGTAAAATATAGACGTCGCGCCGAGCCCCAAATAATAACGCTGTGTCACGTTGTTCGTTGGCCAAAGCCAAACGTTATTCCCCATATAGTCATATAGATTTTGCGGAGGGCTTTTGCGGGTTTTCACTTGGCACCGTGACACGAAAATCCCGATTGGCTAAGTAATAATTGTGCGCGTGCTCTGCACCCACGTCGGTTCGTGATGTCTACCGACAAATTTCCGGTAATGCGAAAACATCCGAATGCGTGTTTACAAGATATATCGTACGATAATAATTTTACTTATAGTATTATAAACGTAATAATACAATATTGAATATACGAATGGTGACGCATCTGTATCCGCCGCCTGCACACTAAGCTATATTATAACGATATATCGTAGACTAGTCACTTTTGCCACCGGGGGAAATCAAACGACGACAAATCTGCTGGTGCGATTTATTTTAATACACCGAGAATATTGAACTCCATCATATTAATATTATTGCATAATTATTTACGAACTACGCGTCGGAAGCCGTTTTTGTTTGACGATGATGTCATAGTATATAATATAGTTGGCGGAACACCCTTATAATATACCACTCGTGTAATGTGTAACGTGCTATGCGTATGTTATAATATTGGCGTTGGACGATCAAGGAAGGGGGGGGGGTGCAGTTTTCACCATGTTCTGTCGTTCCGAGTTTCCGACGGCTGTATTAAAAAGTTTCGCATTAACTGCGCTATACACACCCACACATAAATATAATATATGGATAGATATTACACAGGTATACTCGGCGCCAGTCGGTATACGCAGCATATTGTTGTCTGAACCTCACAAAAGTTTTCGGTATTTTGATTGCCCCTGCAGATGGCGATAACAATATAATATACACGTCAAACATAATATACGATTTTATCGCGCGCGTTGTTTATAACGTCATTTCCGAACGTCTGTCAATAATTAGGAAGCCAACTAAAACACACGCACACACATTTATTAGCATAATAATATAATAATAATATGATATATGGTGTTGTGTGCGTTCGAGGCGGTATCGAGTAGATTTTCAATTATCTTGCGCCGCACGGAAAAGTCAACGCACTCCCGAATCGCGTACCTATATAATAATATAATATTATTAAATTCGTTTTGGCGCAGCTATAGCCGGCAGCGGCGAGATTGAGGCGTTGTTTCATGTTTACCATGCAACCTCCGTCAGTTGACGGGACCACGATGTTGTATTATAATTTATAATATTATAACGTTAATGAATTACAAATACGCGGTGGGTAGGTATACTGAAGGATTTAGGCATGGTAGTTGAACCGAAATCGAGCAGTATCAAAAGTTCAGATGACTAACAGATTTGAGGATAGTTATAGATATAGAAATAACTTGGGAGTTTGGAGATAAATCACCAAATAATAAAATATATTTGATGATATTTAAAATTTCCTTTAATATCACCTCCTACGCACTCATACTTCGACAGTTGCAGGACAACATATATCCAGGGCGATAAGGAAAAATCCTAATTATTCAACGATGTACATTGTATTATTATAATATATTCACAGTTTGATACCTTCGAAAGAGTATAATATTATAGATACAGAATAACGCGTTTACTGGTCACAGTTATAGTCAAAGTCAAGTTGAAATAATATGTTTGTAACAATATTTAAAATTTCAAATATTAAATTAAGTGTCTGGCTGTAACAGGAAGAGCTATTAGAATTAAGTTACCAACAATGTAATATATTTAATAACTTTTGATGTGATAACTTTTGTTGTGATTAATTGTTTGTTTTTTTATATGATTATTGTACCTATAAATTATTAAAACAAAAAAAAATAATATTGATAAGAACAAAAATTATTTCATAGGTGATTAGTTAATATTTAATTACATTTTTTAGTTCGATAACTATTTCTATTACACTCTGTGCATCAAAACATTTTTTCAAAATCACAAATTATTAGTATGGCATGCTAGGCGTATTGTTAAATCCAGAAATGTTCCAAAAAAGTTTTAAAAATATTGTTTTTAAATTTAAAATAAGTAACTGCAGTATAAGAAACCACACAAGATATGCAGATTACAGCTGACCTCCTCTCTAAGACAAAGTATAACTTATAGCATAATATATTATAGGTATTACTGTATCAGTCGAATTTAATATGCTGATGATGATGAACAAAAAATGTTCTCTAATATTTTAATAATATAACTCTAACCTTAAGGTTATATCTGATAATCTAAATATACTCTATAGTCTATATAGTCTTTGCAACTCAAATAATAGCGAGGGTGGGTATTGATATTATATAATATAGCCATATAGGCATATAGCTATTAGCTGCATACCCACCAACACCCAAAAACAAGCGCACCCATATGGGTGTGGCCAACATAGGCATTAGATCAGGCAATACAGCAGTTGTCAAACCGGCAAAGTGCGATTCATCAAAGTCGGCGATGACTATAATATGTTTTCATAATTTTGTGTTTTCGCAGGTTGAAGAGAAAACGACGCCGCATCAGGCTGAGTCACCCGCCAAGCCGTCGTGGTCGCGAACTCCGCCGGCCCGGACGCCCGTTCAATCGCTGCCCGTGTGCACGCTGTGGTCGGCCGCCATGGTGTTGGTGGTGTCGGGCACGGCCAGCTGCATGCTGTGCTTCTACCTCATGTCCCGGCGCGGTCGGCTGTACTATCTGAACGCCGGGCTGCTGGCGGCCGCCGTGTGCCTGGTGCTCGGATTCCCCGGGTTCCGATCGCAACAATGGCGGTGGCTGCCCAACCGCAACTACGTGACCGGTTACATACTGGTGGCCCTGTTCAGCGCGCTGGAGACGTGCGCGCTGTGGCTCATGTGCCAGAGCACCGTGCTGGACCCCGCGCTCAACGACATCGGGGCCGGCGTCGTGTGCGGCATATCCGCCCTGTCCGTCACGCTCGCCTGTCTGGGCATCAGCACGTCGTACTGTTGCCGGTACCCGCCGCCCGATAACCGGGTCGCGCACGCCGTCGAGGGGTTCGTCGTGTAGACGGTGTAGGTGTCACGCGCATCGTTAAGATGTCTTTTATCGTTGTCATCATTAGGTATCTTACGTGCCGCGAGTGATTGTACCCATCCGCTGCTGTTAGGGACTCTCGTTCGTTGTACATATTATATAGTTATTTTTTATTTCAGCATAATATAAATTTGTATATAATTGTTATGTATATAACATTAGTTTTTCGACACGTGATAGCAATTTATAGTGTAGGCGACGAGTCTCGAGCACAACAAATTGCAATGAACATGAGTGTAATGAGCGTAGGTACATTTAATAATTGTAAATAGTGGTGAAATATTGCGTCGATATTATTGCCAAAAATTGTATTGATAACACTTATGCGTCTGTATTGTATAATATGCGTAGGTATGTATTACAGTATGAATGGATAAGAAATACAAATGTTTTAAACTTTTAAAAATAATATTACAACGAGTGAATATTGCAACCAAGATAAATAAAGGTACTTATTACAAATAATTTGATGCTATTATCGTTCATCAGTAAATTATATTTTTACTTATTTTTTAATTTTACGAAAACCATATAAAGATATTGTTCGATTTATGTTTTTTTGTATTTTATCATACCTATTCCAGTACATAATATAACGTAAAAGCTATTCTTTGAAAAAAGCAACTTCTTTCGAACTTAAACTTTCATAAATTCAACTTAATGATTTTACCTTGTGTGCGAGTTATCTACGAACTATTAAAAATTAATACTTACCTACATTACGAGCAAATATTTTTTTTTGCTTACCTAATTATTATCCGTTAAAAATATTTTTTAAGTATAATCGAATATTTACCAAATATGTGTATATAGTCATAATTAATATTGGATACCAAATCATACAAATGTAATTTTTATTTAATTATTATAGAGACATACCTATTACCTACACAGTATTATAAGTTTCGATAATACAACCAATTAAATTTAAAAATAAATATATACATTTTTTTGAATTAATTTATGTGTAAATATAAATATTATACATTGTATGTACCTACGTTCAAATAAAAAAATATACGAACAAACTATATTGTCATTTGAATACGTCAATTTAAGTAGGTACGTTTAGTATTATAGTATGTCGATTTGAAAATGTTATGTATAAAACAAATAATGTAAAAACAAATTTTTGATAATCTTAAAAATTTTCAATTTTGTATTGTTTATATTTTTTAATTCGTAATTGTTTGATTTACTTAATAACATTTAATGGCATCAATTATGTAAATAGAGTACTCATAACTATTTAACTATTTATGAGAGTTATTAGTTATTACTTAAAAATATAACCATTTAGTATTATTAGATATCCGTTTATATTAGAGTTGTTGAGATTAAATGTCAATAAGATAGTAAAATAAGAAAGGATAAATTTATTATATTTGTTCAGTAATATTTCAATGTTTATCTAATACACACAAGTTTATATTATTATTTACACTGTTTTGATATTGATTTTTAAAATAACCTCACTGAATTGAAAAATAATTTATTAATGACATTTAATTAAATTTCCTCAAAGGCTAACTTAATCACAAATTGGTGGCATATTTATGGTAAAAATAATAATCAAATTAGATAATATAGTACCTAATTCTTAAGTCCTAAATCCTAAACAATTATTTGAAGAATGACCAACAAATAATATAACATAATGTCATAATATTAATTATTATATGTTATAAAAAACAAGTAAGCATGTAGGTATAGTTTTTTCAAACGTGTTAAATGACGTTTTTAGTTAAACTAAATGAAATCATAACAACCTAAAGAGTTTGAATAAAATAAGTTTGTATAGTATTATGATTTATATCTAATAAAAGGCTTGATTTAACGTATCAAACATAATATTGAACATTTTTGTATATAATAAAATCGTTACTTTGAGATACTGAAAACATCTTTCAAAGTATTTATTTCATCCTTTTTCAATTTAAATATAATACATAACCCTAAACGTATTTTAGTGGAATTCTTTATAGACGTATAAACTTTGTGTTAGAAAAATACTGAGAATAATAATTATTAAATGTTTCTGAGAAAACCTTATGAGTTATAAGTTAAAAATGCAAAAAGTAGGTACAATATTAAAACGTCCATTATAAAAATAAAATGCCTACCTGTATACACACATAAAAAATAAAATATAATGTACACGACCGGTTTTTTTTTTTAGTTATCAGTACACACTTTCACCTTTGGTGCGTAAACAAATTGTACAAGTACTTACCGACATCTCGATGCTGGGGTGATCAATGAACACCATTTCAGACTCTTCGCCATCCAGTAGTATAGAAACAGTTTTTTCACCAAACTCGTCATCTGCAAACGTAATTGAAAATTTACCATATATAAAGGAATACATTGTACGTTTCTACTACGTAATAATACATTATTCATTCGGTGTTTTTATTAAATCCATTTCGAGACAGAAAATAAAATTTACTGGAGTTTCCGTTCCCCATTCCAAAGAACTTCATTATACCATAAAATAACGTAGGTACATAATATAAGCCCGTCATTCAAAGGCCAACGTGTGTACAGTGGACGTTTACCTCTGAGTTTACGTCACTTCAAAAACAATTCAGAAAAAATAAATAAATACAAATAGTTGGGATAAAGTGGATTAGGACGATTTTATTGGTAACTTGACATCACTTCGAGTGTTTTTATTAGGCATGTTGTGTGCAATAATACGAGGGATTTTGTTTGCTTTTAAGCGTACATTTCGCCATTGTTAAGTTTACTAACAAATAACAACGACCAATATTGTAATCGTAATGACTGACTTACGTGACGTTGAGATGTATGGTATAAGTATTTAACTAATAAAATTCACTTTTGTAGTACATAATATGTATTATAGGTATTAACATGCATGTATTATGTATTCTTATAAAGTAGGAAAAAAATATGTATTATAATTTACAAGTTCCTTTTAAACTTTTAACTTTTAACTATTTGACAATATAATATAGTGTGATCATAATTTTTTTTAAATTGTGCATATTTTATCAAAGGTAATATAGGTACCTAGGTGTAATAATTAATAATAAAGAAAAAGTATTTCGATTAATGTTAATATTCTTTGAAAAAGTGTTCACTGATAATAAGGGGAAGAACGAATTTGTCTCTACACGTCGATTCGAAATGTATAGGTATAAGGTATTTCATTGTGAAATTAAATGCAATTAACATGTTTATTAGTTTTTATTATCTATAGTTTTTTTTTATTTTTCATAATACAATTTAAAATCTGTTACAATATAGAACAATTATAACTTTTATAAGTAAAACATATGGAAGATTTAATGGCCTGAAAAATAAACGGATTTAAGAAGTCTTCAGTTGAGCGCACTTTGTGAGTTATTTATATACATTTATATATATGTTTACAATAACAATGTTTAGTGTTTAGTGTTTACTATAATATTATAAATATAATATGGACATTATATAAGTTAATATAGGTTCCGACACCGGGAGTCACCGTTTTCGGCCAAAATGTACCTTTCTCCTTTCGGCCAGTGTTATTTTTCGGCCAAAACGTATCGTTCCCTTTTCGGCCAAAACATATTGTTCCTTTACAATTATAACAACTGAACTTAACAATTTTTATATTTAATTAATTAAATATGATTGTATCCATAAATGTGATTTTTTGATAAATATTCTTACATACAAGTTACAACTGTTACAACAGAGTGTAAAAATAATAAAATAGTTTAACATATTATTAGCTTAGTCAAATTAATTAAGAATTAATTAATTTGTAATCGGAAATCTTAATATTTTGACATATTCATGAATTCATATTTTACCATCATAATTATTATTATATACCTTCTAATTACCTGTATGTATTATATGACTATATTAATTTTTTTTCGATTATAATTTAAGTGATAACATTGATTATAAATACTAATATAATATAATCAATTGTAACAATATGTTTTAACAGTTTATTGCCAATCGTTTTATTTTTTCAGTTTTTTTACAGTGGTAAATAATAATGTTTTAAAAAAATCACATTTTTAGATACAATCATATTTAATTTAATATAAACATTGTTAAGTTCAGTTGTTTTAATTGTAAATTTTAAAGAAAACTGTAGGTGCTGGCCGAAAAGGGAACGGTAAATTTTGGCCGAAAAGTGATACTGGCCGAAAAGGAATGGGTACATTTTGGCCGAAAAGGGGGGCCACCCCCGACACCACAGCCTTTTCAGTAATTAGTCATTATCTATTATAGTACCTGAATACGAATTTATAATTTATTTAATAACAATTTATACAAATCATTAGAAAACTAGGTATGTTTTTTTTTTGAGATTTTGATCAAACTGCGAGGAAGCTAGGTTTTGCAATGGTGATTTTTATTTTTTTTGTCCTGTATACAAAATTACTACCAGAAAGAGTGCTTTGATTTCAACATATATATGTAGTATCTTATATCTTTTAGTAAATTGGATCAAAATGGTACTTTACAAAGGTCATTCTTCGATTTTCTCAATGGTTATTTAATCCCACGGGAAAAACTACCGATAAATTACGAAAAACCACTTAAAATGTGATTTTAATTTCTAACGCTTTGTCTATCACCGTAGCAACGAATAAAAAATTATAATATTATAATATTAATTCAACTTAAAGGCTATAATCTATATAAATAAAAATATAAAAAATCCAGACTGATAAACCGTTTCCGCTCAAAATTATTTTTCTTATACAATAATATTATATCATTGAGTTCAAGTTTAATACAATCCATTCTACATTGAACCACTTGTAACCTACTCTACAGCAGAGCGACATCCACTTACCCGCTTTTTTTTTAAATGTGTATTAGGAACTCTAAATGATAATATTAGAAGTTCTAAGCACCGATTTACAAATAAGAGAATTATTCAATCATTTGATGATATTCTGTTGATTAATTGACACGACAGGCAATATTTAAATATATATTTTCTTATATAGTATTTTAATTTAATTTTGATGATTACGTTATTGCAATTTTAGATTCTCAGTGGAACGATGAATGTATTGATTTTACAATGATGTATTTTTTTTTATTCCTTTTTTTTTTTTTTTGTGTCTGTCAACATGATAAGTAGTCGAAATAATGCTTCGATTTTCAACTTCAGTATCTTGTTCAATGGGAAAGTGAATATTGTTGGTACATTCGGGAGGTCAAATTTTAAAATTCTCAATAGTTATCAAAAGCCCTGGGTAAAACAATATAAACATTAAGGTAAAACGGGAATTTTTACGCAAAATTGGTTTTGGTTTTTGTTGTAACTCTAAAACAAATGAACGTAAATACATGACATTTTCACTGGTTGTTTATATTTGCATTTTCTATACACGATAAAATTTTTCAAATTCTTTGATTTGTTTTGAACTGTTTAGGAACATTTTCAGTTTCCAATTTATTAGTCTTTTTTTCTATGAATGTGAATGAAACTTTATTTGTTGGGTAAAAAAGCTTGAAAATGTATTACAAGGCTCCTACTATACTGTTACAATGACATTTGAAAAATATTAAAAATCCTTAGCCACAGTTTTTTTTATAAGTATTTAAAGTTCGAATAATTAATGCAGGTAACTCATAGATTTGATATTACACGTTAATAAACAACATTTTCATAGACTTATTATGAGATAGCCCGTTTAACTAACAGCGCCAACCTAGCGGATATTATTACAACCTACTGTAACGAGTTGTGACCGGGCAGTCGTGTACAAATCATATTGCCGACGTCTAACCTGTTCTTTATA
>NC_042495.1:86299790-86301439 GCF_005508785.2 Acyrthosiphon pisum
TTATAGCTAAATTTAAAACAAGGTCCCACGTAAATAGGTTGTATATAAATTACTTTATTCACAATAATATCATCAAATATACTTAGTAATATCATAGGCTGACTGACCGTTTTCGCTCAGAATCGTTTTTCTAATACAATGATATTATATCATTGAATTCAAATTTAACTCCATCCATCACACTTACCCACTTTTTTCTTCTCATTTAATTTTGTTTTAAAATATCATTATGTAGTATAATAAAATATATTATTAAAAATAAAATTCAAAATTAATAATGATGAAGTAACTTCACAAATAATGTAGGAACATTATAATATGATTACCAGATTACCTATCTATACTATATTAATAATAGCATTAACCACAAAATCGGCTTATTTTCGCTGTTTGATATATTATAGAGATAGGATCAATAAACTATATATATGCAAATCATAGATTTCTGTTCAGTGTGGTAGACTCCATTGCAGTTAAGTTGATCTCCAATAGTTATTTCTAGGCACAAGTTCAATTTATAGTTGCAACACAGATGGCTGTTCTTTAATAACATATTATATTACCTATCATTGTTGCAAAACTGATAACGTAAATAATACTAAATAAGAATATATTGTAGTGTATTGTAGGTACCTTACATCGTTCCAAATTTAACCCGTATTTGTCTTGCAACGGTAATTTATTGAAATAATGTTAGATAACAATCAGAACGCAAGTAATTAAATTGAATTAAAACATTAGCTGAAATTCACTTTAATATTCTTTCGACGCCGAAACTTGCATGTTATAGGTAAATATTTTGTATTGCCAAGTTGTTATTTGTGGACCATATAATTAATTCCATGTAATTATTTTATACGCCAGAGATTACTGAAAGGTTGGATTGGGTTTATTATTATAGTCTTACCTATATACCTATACTGGCTAGTGGCTACTACCTTCATAATTTAATTTACAAAAATGTATTTATTATTATTTGATTATATTATACTCTAACTAATTGTTAGTGTTATTAAAAAAAAACTTTCAATCAATCAATCCCAATATAGGTAGGTATATTACTATAATATAAAGGCACTTTTTACAACATTTTATTAATTTTAAATTAAATTTTCACGTGATAATGTTTTTTATGTATTTTTGATTCTGAGTGGAACGATGAATGTATTGATTTTACAATGATATGTGTTTTTTTTTATTTTTTTATTTATTTTTTTATTTTTTCATTTTTTAATTTTTGTGTCTGTGTACACGATAAGTAGTCGAAATAATGCTTCGATTTTAAACTTCAGTATCTTGTTCGATTGGAAAGTGAATATCGTTGATGCATTGCGGAGGTCAAAATTTAAAATGTCCAGTAATTTTCAAAAGCGCCGTGAAAAACAAAAGAAAAATTAAGGAAAAACGGGAATTTTACGCAAAATCGATTTTTCACAAAATTGAATTTGGTTTTTGGTGTAACTTTAAAACAAATGACCGTAGATACATGACATTTTCAATGGTTGTTATATATTTCCATTTTCTATACACGATAACATTTTAAAAATATTTTGATTTATTTTGAACTGTTTAGAGACATTTTCATTTTCCATTTTTTTTTAGTTTTTTTTCTAAAAATATCAATTAAATTTTATTTGTTGATTAAAAAA
>NC_042495.1:86301735-86316272 GCF_005508785.2 Acyrthosiphon pisum
TTTGACTTCTTTTTGAGCTGTTTACGGACATTTTCAGTTTTCAATTATTTTAGTTTTTTCTATAAATATCAATAAAGTTTATCTGTGAGCCAAAAAGTGTAAAAATTTAATACAAAGCTCCTGATATATTGTTACAATATCAGTTGAAAAATATTAAAAATACATAGGTAAAATTTTTTTTTATAAGCATTTAAAGATCGAATTTTGACAAAATTTATCAAATTTTAATTTGAATAATTATTTTGTAGTTAAAAATTTATAAAATGTTCAACTTTTGTATATAAGAATTGAAAATTTAGAAGAAGATTTCACGTAAGTAATTAATTCTGTTACAAAAAAATCTAAAAAATACATTTACACAGTTTACTTTTATAGTCATTTTAAGTTCAAATTTGGACGAAATTACATATTGTATAACGCGTTATAAGTACCTAATGGATATTGTGATATGATTAATTTGGAATTTATTATAGGTACCTATTAAAGGTCAATTTTTTTTTAATACCATATATAATATTATGTCTTATACCTAGACTGACATACCGTCTCCGCTCAGAATCGTTTTTCTTATACAATGATATTATATCATTGAATTCAAATTTAATACCATCCATTATACAGTGACCCACTTGTAATCTACTGTACATCAGAGTGACATCCACTTACCCACCTTTTTTTTTCATATTATTATCTAAGACCACGAGATTTATCTTCTGCGACAAAAGTCTTAAAAACACATAGACTTACCACGTAGGTATTTTTATACTCTTATGGTTGAAATTTCAAATTATATTAAATTCAGCAAAGAAAAATATGATTGTCTGAATCAGTATCAGAGTATGTAAAATAGTAGTGAATAATTATAGTCTCATATGATTTATATCAATAAAGTTAAAAATATCATGTAATAATAGCCAAATAAAAATATTTAAGAACAACGAATAAACGTTTATAGAGGTATAAATATAAAATTATTTTTGTGAACTACAAAAACTAAATAAAAACCCATTTTATAGTATCTAAATTATGTTTATTGATTTTTAAATGTTTCATATTTGGATTGGAAAAAAGCCCATACATTATTTAGGGAAGGTAATAGCCAATAGGTGTACCTAGGTACCAAAATACCAATGTTAAAAAAATGTTTACATATCAAAGTCAATTTTTTAAACGAGGAAATGGTGAAACAAAATTAATTTGATGACACTTGTTGTTTTTCTAGCATAGTACCTATAAAGAATATGTTTTAAAATTTGAATTACATTAATTAGTGTTTCAGCTGTTCATTATCATGATAACAGACTAAACACGAAAATCAATCTCAAGATGATAACGGTGGATTTATTTTTATTTTTAAAGTGATTCCTAGTTACTTTTATAGAGCATTTGAGTACAAACTTAAGAACATCTCTGCAGATGAAAAACTTGTTAGGTAATAGTATTTTAGATTTTTTTTTTTTGTATTGAATTCTTGAATATTTTTTAAAAGGAACTTTCATAACATTGTATTTTAAGATTAGCGAAACGACAAAGCACAGTAAATTATGTTTCACATAATATGAGATAATAATTTAATACAGGATTAATCAGTCACCACTTACAACTACAACAAGTATTGAATAATGTGCCTACATAAATGATTATATAATATAACACTTTCTCACTTTACATAGTGGTATATTTTTAGGCCATTTAAATTATTCTAAAAGCAATGAGATCTTTGATAACGCATATAATTCTAAAACTGAGAGATTTTCATAAAAATAGTCAGTTAAAAAATAAAAACCAACTAATACTTAACCAATTTTACTCAACATTATTAATAATTTTGTTATTTTATTTTGCATAATATTATATATATTATTTTATATTTAGATTGTTGATATTATAATAATTATTGTAAAGATTGGTGTGGTTGGACTAATCAGCTCCCCAGACAGAATTTTGAATAATGATAATATTATATAATAATATTTTTAGACAACAAATTGCTGTCTGGGTCTATCAAAATTTAAATTACTATTTTATTAATTGTTTATTGGGTATGTATAGTTTTTAAATGCTCACCAAGTATATAGATACTGAAAATTGAAATACATATCGCATGCACAATAAACACATCACTGTAGGTAGATAGGTATACTATCATCGCGCAACTTATAGTACCTAATTATTTTTAATATAGGTACCTACTGTTTTTTATAAATATAAGTTTTTGATATAAGAACAAATAGGTTTATATTTTGACGAATAGGTAGGTACAAAAATTTCAAACTTCTTTTGTAAATTGAAATTTTTTTCAAACAATTTTATTTGTAGAACTGTTACTTTATAATCATTTTAACCGTTGCGTGTTTTTTCCTTGTCTAGCCCTTTTTTCTTATTTATATTACATGTAGGCTTTAATTCTATTTTATCTATAACCTTATATACCTATTATATTTCACCTTCAAAATAAAATAAAATATGGTACCAAGCATATATTTTACAGACACATTATTTAAAATTTTAATTTTCTAAATCAATGTTTATCATGCATAACATGTGATAGCCTACAAACAAATAACAATAAAATATATATATTTTTCAACATTATGTTTACGATAACCTATTTTAAACTTTCCGATACATAATAACTTTATTGCGGTTCGTAAACCTATGTGGCTGTGTCTGGTAATTTTCAATCTGTTTTCCTTATACAGGGTGGGTCATTGCCCCCAGGGATCCAGTTTTCTTGTTTTAGATATACGGTTTACCAAGAAAAATATTACAGCCCACACTGTGTATACTAATTTAATCGCAATTTATTGATCTTTTAATAAAAGGAAGACATGAAGTAATATTAAATCAGAATTATTATTTCATCTTGAACTTGGGTTATATATATTAAGTTATGAAATAAATTATATTATTTTCTTTTATTATATGAAATTGTACAATTTTAGAATATAGATAGGTATACCTATATAAATAAATAATTTCCTGATTGAATGGAACATCAAAATACATTTATCTATTTTTTAAAGCATTAATAATAAAATAATAACTATATTTATTATTTTGTTACTTTACATTTTAGTTTCCTGTAATAAAATAAATATACGTCTATGGATAAAAAATAAGTTAGTTACTCTTAGTTTACGATTGTAAAAAATTGACTCATATAGTAAAATATATAGGACATTTAAGGTTCATTTAAGGTTCATTTACGGTTTTTAATCATTACATAATAATATGTAAGATTCGGTATACTTTGAAAAAAAATCCCATCAAAAAAGGCACGCGGTAAAATAGATTAGCGACGATTTCCATAACTGCATGGTTTAGTAGAAAATGAAATGGGTCATAACTGCGACAATTTAGTATATTTTACGCACCCAAAAATCATACATCTACGCTGTTAAGTCTACTTTGATGAAAAATATATTAAAAGTATACATTAACAAAGTTATATGGAAAATACTTTAAGTATTTATAATTAATTGTAGCATCATGCATTTATTGCTATTTTAAAAATCATCACGCGAAACGAACTTACTTAAAGTACCTACCTAATATTACATTTTAATACCATTTTTGACCCTATAATATTTCGTTTATTGAATTTACAAGTATACATTTTTATTACAGTCTAGTTAACTAGGTTTATTATGTTAAGTAATAATATTTAATGTTTTAAGTCATATACACTAAAGTACAAAAATGTACGGTATTAAATATAGTCAAATAGTTAACTTTTGTACAGAAATGGGCGACGCCCTAGATTAGGGCCGAATACAAATCATAACATTGGGCAACAGTGTGTATTATTCAGGTTCGATCATAAAAAATTGTCTTTATCAAAAAACCCAATGTTCTTACCTAAGGATGCGTCGTACGTATTCATGTATTCAGATGTCATGAACTGCGAAACCAACGCCGTTTTGCCGACACCAGATTCGCCTAGAAGTACCACTCTGTACTTGGGTATTTCCTCGGCAACACTAGACTCTCCAGAGCTTAGATCATTATAGCTGCTATTTCCACCACAACACGAACTGTCAAAAGGTGATATCCCGCTAAGGTTACTGGGACTATGTCTATAAAAAAAAAAAATCATAATTTGGTTAAAAAATATATAAAAATTAATGGATTTTAACGACGAGCGCAAGTCATTATCGTCACAAACAATCACACATGCGAATATGCTCGATATATATACTATTATATCATATGAGTTTCATAAAATACAATCCTAATAATATATCAAAAAGAAATTGTTGGCGCCTTGGCCACTTGTTTTTCAAGAAGTATACGTATTTTATATACGTATAACGTCGTATTATCACTATAATCCCATATCTCCCGAAATACGATAGACACCCATGGGAATATCACACTAAATCTACACCATAATATTATATAATATGTATCTATATATACACGCGTGTTGCGATTACGCCAGTGTGGTTGAACGAAATTGATTGATGTACGTTTATGTTGATACCCTGCACATAGGTACTACGCTTTTTCTCGGTTCCGGTTTTATCCGACATTAATTAAAATTATGTCAATGCAGTAATAAATTACATTGCTCCTACAAAAATTGTTGACCGACATGAAATTTGCATTTTTATATTTTACATAAACCCTAGTAATTGTTGCCATTAAAATATATACTAAAACTAACGAACCGTTTATGACATCACGAGTTATGGTTAAAAATTAGTTTCGATCTTATGCCTTGCCTATATGATTATAACATTATAAGTACACAGTACACACACATAATTTGTTAAGTGTTATCAGTTAATTATATTAAAATAAAGCTATTTGAATACATAATATTATGTAATTATATAGTTTCCAATGGAATTATATTTTCAGAATGTGTGATCAATGATTATAAAATTTTATAAAATAATAATAAGTTATTAATTACATTAAAAAATAATCAATAATTTAATAATATATTCTAAGTAGGTATACTCTTAATCAAAGATACAATTAAAACAACAAATTTATTAATTGACATGCAAATAAACTATTTTCATTTTTGATCCTAGTGATTTTTCGATAAATTTATATTACGTATTTATTTATACATAAATATTAGGAAAATACCTAACTTTTAGAGTTATAAGTTATAACATAATGATTATTAAAATCAGTCATAGAATAGCAGAATGTTAAATTGAACAAAATAAATATTTATAATAGATTCAATTATAGAATATATAGATTATCTAAAATAAAGTAATCGTTTTCTCAGTTATTGCAACAAGTATCAATATTAAAATGTTTCATCACAATAAAAAAAAAAATAAAACTAGAATGTTTAATCAGTTCTGACTAATACATTATAAAATTGTCGATTAACACTATTTGGCCCAACTTTTAGTATAATATTAAAATTGAAAATTGTAGATAATAATTATAATTACTAAAGAAATCAATGATATAATTTATATTTATATATAATTTTCATAACTGATATATTATATATATTATCAAAAAGTTAAGATAATACTAATATGACGTGATGAAGCACATATAATATTATTTTCAAAACATTTTTATTTTTCAATTCATATACATAATTAAAATTAGATTATGTATTGTACGATCTGACTACGAAGAATTAAAAATCAGTACGTAACTATACCTACGTATCCGTGACTCGCGACCATCGTTATTTCATATCCTATATTGTGACGCGCGTGAACCACATAGCTACATAGATAATAAAATTGTATTTTGACTACGTCCAGTGCTCGAATTGGGGGGCTGCGCAGGGGGACGGAGCTCCCTTACTATTTTTATTTATTTTTTGCGTACCCCTACTATTTTTTTACTTGGACGGGGGGACGGTACAAACTAATGTCCGAAATAATTTTTATTAAAATGTGAATTTCAATTGATGTCAATTATATAACAAGTTTTACTATTTTTGATATTAGTTTATTAATTAATTATAATATCAGCCTGTGTTTTGCCTATATAGTCAGTAGTTCACAGATCATAGATCATATACAAGTATATAAAGTATATTATCTAAAGAACGCATACTGATGTGTGCTAGTATTATTTTAAATCGTGTTCGAATGAAATGTCATCAGTTTCAGCTATGGTTATCATTTATCGATATTTCTGAATTTTTAAATTTTTTTATACTTATCAAAATATGTGGTCTCTTTTGAATCAAAAACAATAATTATTAATTTTGTTATCTATTTAGTATATTGAATAAACAGTTAGATTATTATTAATTATTTTTTCTACTGTAACAATGTAAGATGTAGATATAAGATATTGCTGTCAAAATATATTATACCTATTTGGAATTCAAAATGTGTCACTGAAAAGTGGTATTCAAAATGTATGTAGATAAGGCAGGAGCTTGGGGGGAGGGGGGAAAGGCCCCCACGGGTCTGTGTTGAGTAAATGCGCCCTTGGAACGCAGTTTTTAAATCGTTAGCTCCTCTACTTAATTTTTCCCAATTTGAGCAGTGACTACGTCATTTTATTTCATTTGAAAATGCCTGAAGTATCAAATGTCGTATTTTTTAATAATTATCTGAGTATTAAGCAATATTATTAATTTATTGGTTATCAGTTATCACTTATCACTTATCAATTAATATTCATTTTCAATCAGTTTTGACAAAAATCTGTATAATATTTGTTTTATTTCAACAAGATTTATTCTGTGTTACATACACAATATAACTTCGTGGATCAACGAAATATATTCTGTGAATTTTATCACATTATAAAGGACTACGTGATAATTACTCCCGTACAATGATGGACGGAATCGGTAGTTTGAGTTAGGCCCACTTAAATAAGTAGCGTCTAATCAGACGCGCGTGGAGGGACTTGTTTTAAATGTGACCAGTGGCGTAGCCAGGTGGGGGTTTTGGGTGTTTAAACCCCTCCCATTGACATTTTCCCTCCTAATAAATATATTGTTTATAGGGTTCGGGACTGCTTGCAAGTTATAAATTTGTCTTATGAAATGGCATGAACTTTTAGTTTTTATTACCTAAATTGCAATATGTTTTATGATTTTTTTTAAATAATATAAAAATATTGCTACATATAGTACATATATTTAAGCATGTTTTGAGAACTTTGACTGCATATTTCGATAATTTTTAGTGCAACAAGTCAATTTCTGAACTCTAAATTTATTTATATACGAAAACTGTAAAAACTTGGTTATAATCTATACCTAAAACACCCCCCATTTCATAATCCTGGCTACGCCACTGAATGTGACTGTCCTGAAAAAGATATCTTTTTATTTATTCCGATACTAGGTTGTCCGGTGTAGTGTCCCTTGATAGAAAAGATATCGAAATGAACTTGTCCTCCTTGCCAGTCATTGGTCACTCGCGTTTCGTCACGATTGTTCTTTACTACGGTTTGAATCGCCTAGTTAACTCTCATAATGATATATGGAGTTGATGGCGCATCGAGTATCCAAGTCGGAGCTCTGGTATATATACCATTCCCCGACATCAGATATAACAAGAGGTAACCACCGCTATTACTCCGTGTATATATTAATGAATGATAACCCGTGGCGATTCGTCCGTGGGAAACTACCAGGCCTGGTGGGACGGTTCCCAGGGTACCACGGCGGTTCGGTCTTCGTTGGATACGCAGTCAGTATAGACACCCGTAATAGGCCTGGCTCCCTGGTCTGCGGTCGTCGATTCTTTCGACGGTTGTCTGTGGATACTTGCACCGGCGTTGGCGATCAGATCATACGACCGATTGTGGCGATTCTCAAAGAGTTGCACACGGGGTCGTATCGGTCCGTTGTGTTATAGTGGGTGGTTTCTAGTTACTGGATCGGTCGTTCATCAGCTTCAGATGTTTATTCCGGTCTTCAGTTTTAGTCGTTTGATGAGAGGTTGAAAACTGTTGAAGTATTGAAGAAATGGACTTGAACTGGGGATCTTTTCGCTGAATTGTGACAGTAGAAATACTACTGTCCGTACCAAGGGTGGATACAAGGGTGGCAATAGGGGAAATTGCCCCCCCCCCCGCCCGTTCACGAAAAAAAAAAGTATTAAATATTTCATTTTGTAGTTGTGACTAAAATTTTGTTCGTGTAAGTTATTGACAGAGGGTCGTAATTGTATTTACCACGAACATTTAATTATTTTTCCATTGAAAATTGTCAATTTTTATTTTATTATAAAAGTGATCACGGCATCCAAGGCGCAACATTTTATGTACAAACGGTTATTTATGGGGTTTGAGCCGGTTTGACACAGTACACATACAAATTTATATAATATTACTTGCTATATTATTCTACGATTTTGCGATAACATCAGTCACCAAGTCAATCTATTTTTAAATTATTATGCCGTACTACAATAGTTTTACTGAGAGGCGGACTTACAATTTTTCCGTCCCTAGGCATTACAACACTAGATCCCTGTACATTGGCGTGCTCCCACGGGGGGGGGGGGAAGGGGAGTAATGTCCCATGAACTAAAAATAACTATAAAAATTGTATTTAGGTATTTTTATATTTATACATACCAACTAAACAAATAAATATTAATACAATTTTGCATAGGTACATTTGTACACTTGTACAATAATTAAACCATTTTGCGCCTTGAGTTATCTGAGCACTCTAGTCTTCATAATCGTAATCGATTAGCAAATTTCTGAGCAGTATACTATACAGGAGACGGGCGACAGTGCCAGCGTCGCGCGTCGTTGCAATATTTATTATTATTAATTACTTTATCAAGACACCTGATTTCCAGAATTAATTCCAGTATTCTAATTGTGATGCTGGGTGCGGGGTGAGGCGGATTCATTCCACTAAGCACTGTGTGAGCTGTCCCCCACCTAGCTAGTAGAGCAGTTATATACAATGTAATAAATAGTAATGTTCTTATGTACTCGGCGGCCCGAGGCAGTATATTTGACCGCCTTGGCTGGCGTTTTGCGCATGCGCCATTCACAATATTGTACGTGTTTACGCCGCACACCCGTATACCATCTCCAATGCATTAACATAGGCAACGCCGGCAACTGCCTCGTCGAGTGTCGACGTCGAACCTCTATCGGTGGCGGCGCGCGCTGGTCGCAGGATTAAACTCAAACGGCAAGGTTATTATAGCTTATAAATTAAAACGTTACTGCGACGTCACTACGTGAGCCATTCTCCAGTTTCATGCAAGTTGTATACGAAAAAAAATTATTATGATATTATGAAAAACTAAAAAGTAAAAATTAACTAAAAAATTGCGCCCCCAAAAATATTGCACCCTAGGCCAGTGCCTTGGTGGCCTATGGGTAAATCCGCCCCTGGTTTTACCGCCTCGTTGCTTGCCGTTAGTGCGTCCGTCGTCGTCGACCGTCGTAACGTTCATAAGTCATAACAAAATAATTTTGTTTTTATATGTATTACTATATATAACTACTATATAGCTCTAAAATCATTAGAACATTGTGATAAAGATATGTTCCCAACAATACATATACTTTTAAAGATTTTAGCTAGTTTTCCAATTAGTATAGCTTCGGCAAAGGGGAGTTTTTCCGCCCTTAAAAGGATAAAAACTTGGCTGCGGTGCAATATGTTAGAAGAAAGACTGTCAGGATTGGCGATTAGTCATTGTCACAGAGATGAACATGTTGACATAGATGAAGTAATAAACATTTTTTCAAAAAATAACAGAAAAAAAAAATTTGTAATTTAAAACATTTTATTCATTTGTATTAATATTTAAAATAAACATTTTTCATATATACTGAATGTTTCATATATTTAAATGTATGTAAGTACATTAGGTACCTAGTTAAAAATTAAAATTAAAAGTAAGTGTATTATAAAACAGTAAGTCCCATAATAATCACCAGTACCTATGACTAATTTCTGTACACAAGTAATGTCTACTAATAATTAGACGATTCCTATGCCTCACTATTCCTATTAATTAATTTTACTCATGTATTCCTATAAATATATAGCCAGATTGCCCCCCCCCCCCCCCGTTTAGGATCTCTGTATCCGCCCTTGGTCCGTACCGACTAGTAAACGTATCGAATATTCGGTTGATCGGGGTGTTTACTATCAGGACGGATTTGGCAGTATCTCAGTCATTTTTTTGGTTACAGCCATGGGGAAGCTACTGTCATCTCCATCATGACCTCCTCTATCCTTGGCCGTACTGGCGATGCTCGTTTTATGTACGGAAATGCTTGTAATTCTTCCCTAAGCCCATGATACGATGTGTTGCGTTAGTTCTGCTCTGTGATTGGTTATTATAGACATACCTATGCTGATTGTTATCTCTGTTAAGAGCCTTTTTTTTAGTATGTGAAGGATTGTCCCATTACACACTGATATAAAATATGAAGAATGTGCGACAGTTTTTGTCTGATTATTGTGACTTATTATTATTACTACCATTGTGATCTTAAACAGTCATGCCCAGTTTCTCTTCAAGGTTTGGAGAACTCTTATTATAACTGGCTTATTAAATATGGGCTTCAGGCCTCAACTCTGCAATTGTTGTAATGACATGATTTCATAACGCATTCTCCTCCTCGTTTTGGTGCTATACAGGTTGTACGTAAGATTTTTCTTTTTTAAGACTATTCATCTATTTTCGTCCAACTTCGTAGATGCCTACATTATTAATGTAGGTACCAACTATAGGTCTAACACTCTAATGAGCCCTTTATAAATTCTTATTTTCATTATGGTAACTTTGACTTAAATAATGGTACCTACTAATGAAAAATAGTACTTATTTCATGTCATTATTCTCCTGTTAATCTCATCGTGGCTATTTTATTGTTGATTAATATATAAGCTCCAAGGTATTTACAATTTGATACCCTTTTGAAGGTGAAGTCACCAACTGCCTGAGGATCTTTTAGACACATGTTCTCTTCGGGATATTATTAAATAGTTTGGTTTATGCTCGTTAACTAGTAGGCCAATACTTTTCCCACTATTTATTTGTTTTTCAGCCATTTTCCATTACATTTTCTTAGATTTCTCTAAAGTTTGAAAATACGACCTAACCATAAAATAATTTTTTGAACAAAAACCGATATAAAAATTGAAATAATTAAAAGAGATAACTAATATTGATAAAAAAAATCGTAATAATTGAAAACTAATAACCGAAATCGTTGTAAAAGCCGATATAAATTATTTCAGTTTCTAGCTTTGGTAAAAATATATTAACAATGGTTGGCCGCATGCTATTATACTAGACATGCAGTAAACATTTCAGAAATAATTTTGGAACCACTGCAACACAATATACCACATATTAATAATGTACCATTATGAAATAAATAATGGGATATGAAAAAAATATATAAATACGTATTATAATATGTTAGTTTGCTCATATCTTGTGAAAATATTTAATTACCACGGTATGTGCGCTATCATGCTTAACGGTGGTGTATAATTTTAATCACACGAATAAAAACTGTGATGTTGCTCTATACGGTTCCTGTAAACCAAAAGGTTTATTATGTCGGATTTGACACAGGGTTTAAACTTTTAATTAAATATATTCAGTCATATGCATACGTCATGTTTAATGTCCATTAGGTACGACTACACTCGCTTGTTCTAACTATCAATCAAACCTAAGACATAATAATTTAGTGGTAGGAGAGCTGGCAGTAAATTGATGCAATCGCTTAGACTGCCAGAATCGGTTTAACGAAAAATGTCTGATGTTTATCGTCCAAAGAAAAACTGCAGAAAAAAGAGAAGAATGCAAGAAAAAGAAGTTTTAGAAAAAGCTTAATGTTGCACGTTTCCATTTCATCTAATAAAACAAATTGCGTTGTTCAATCTATTAGAAAGAATTTCACTAACATAATGAAGACATTTCTTCAGCATTAACACGCAAATTAATAGAGTAGGTAATACTCAACCGATGCGGTATTCAACACAATTTGTAAGTAATTTGACATAGAATAATAAAAACGCTTTTCGTTAAAAAAAAAAAAATCGTAGGAGTAAAATAATATTATTTACATAAGTAACATAAAATTCGTCAATAATAATAGTAGGTATCCGTAAAAATTTAAAATGCATCGGTTAAAAAAACTGTTAATAACCAATAAAAAGTTGTAAAGTTAAAAGGAAAAAAATCACTTTTCTATGACTAAACACACGAACGACGAACACAAAACTTAAGTATACATTATAAGTTCAATATTTTTCACGGTTTACCTATATGATATTTCCTAACTATATGAAATTCTATATTATAAGTGTAAAATATCAACTGTTACAATTATAAAATACAAGTTTCTTATTATTAAGAAAAAACTTACTATTTGTAGGCGAATGACATAAATGTTATTTCAGAAATTAAATACAAATATTTGTAATATAAATATAAAGTAAAGTATTAATTTAATGTTTATGTTCATGGGTCATAATTGATATTATTTACATAGTAAGTTATTATTAATAACAATACTAGGTATGTTATGTACAATTCTATAAATACTACATTTTATTGGCACAAAAATAATATAAGTAGGTACTATATTATCAATAAATTATGTAATTTTAAAACGATTGTTCTTTATTTTAATAATAATTATATTATTATTATTTTCTCATAAAAGTTCAAAATTACATTACAATTGTGTTTACTGTTTGATGCAGACAAAAATATTTTTTTAAATATCAAAAAATATATTTTAATTTGTTTTGAATATAATAATAATATTTTATTTTTGAAATGAGTAGGTACAAAATTAACGATTCAATATACCTTATACCTACTACCTACATGTTTTTTTTATTGTTTACTCAATGCCAAGCCCTCTGGCAAAAGAATGGGTACAAATATTTCAAAATTCTCAGGGTGTTTGTTTGGGTTGATAAAGTTGGATTATTTCTTGTTGTTTTATTCGATCTGTGTAAATTAAATATTTCAAATGAGTCAAAGTATGCAGTGTCCATTAATTATTAAAACACTAAAAAATTATATTTTCTTTATAAAACAATAACTGCAAACGGGAAAACAAAATTGAATGGAAAAAAAAAATTGTTTAATATTTTAGGTTCTGAGTAGGACGAAGATGAAGTATTGGTTTAACGATTATTTTTTTTCCATCTGTATACTTTCCGAATGTTCCAAGACTTTCATGTGATAGTTAAAACTTTTGGTTTATGAATTAAAAATACAATATGAATGGTATATAATAATATAACGTTACCTGAAAATGAAAAGGTTCAGTGTGACTTTACAAAAAAAATCACCTTATAGATATAATAGGTACATCTAATCGCGTTATTTTTTGAGATACCTAGTATGAAAATTGTATATGTACCTAGTCCTAATATAAATATAATTAACATTCAACGAACAGCTAATTAGAATTTTTATCAGTGAAATTTTTTGAAATAAAAGGTTTTGCCGAAATTATTATTCTTTGAGGATGAAAACATTTTACCTAATATAGTAATGTATTAAAAACTATTTTTGCATTGGTAAGTTAGTAAAATTGTGTACAAGATAATATTATTATGTTATATTGTATAATTATATGAAATTCATTATTTATCACATCTACTCGGTATTCTCGAAATCCATCATAACATCCTATAGTTACTAGTTAAGTATGAAAATATGAACTATTTTATTAGCATTATAGACTATAGTTGATAAAATATGTTTTATTATAGGTAGCTATTTGTTCACTTTAAAAAGATTCTATATAGGTATATATTAGGGTGGTCCTTATTTTTCGATCTCTGATTTATTCAGATAAAACCCGCCAAAGTCGTTTGGATAGTGATAAAAATGAGTTTTGTAAAGTTTGGGAATGATTGAAAATAATTAACCCGTGCCACAAGAGCGCCAAAGATTAATAAACTTTGATTTTTCAAGAAAAAAAAATTTTGGTTTTTTTTAATCGCAGGTCCTAAAATAAATATTTTTTTTAAATTTATATTCTGATCTTTTTTTATTATAAACTTATAATTCATTAAGGTAATAATAAAAGAAAATAAAAAAAATGTATAAACATACTTATTATGGTAAAAAGGCAAATTATCATATTCGATTTTAGAAATTTTGAGTAAATATTATTTGATAATTAAAAAAAATTATATTAATTATTGCTTCATATCATAAAAAATAAATGTAATATAAACAGACTAAAACAGTGTTATGTAAGTGACAAATGACAGTCAATATAATATTTATCATCATTACATGCAATTTTATTTCTTCATTAGTGTTCCTTTTCTTGAGTCTGGATATGTTTTACGATAGTCGTACACAACTTGCAGTAAATATTGTTTTTGGCTTTCATCTTTTGTTATTTTGTCATTATACTCTTCTATTAGCTTAACCCCTCGCTCAGCAACATCATTGACAACAGGTATATTTTTAATTATAGATGCAGCTTTTTTGTAATTTTCATTATTTTGCCAAGATGACGTATCAGTTTTTAGGACTTCAGTATTTATTTTGAAGCGATTAAATAGTGTCATAGATTCTGAACATATAAAATCTTCGAGA
>NC_042495.1:86317392-86347881 GCF_005508785.2 Acyrthosiphon pisum
AATACTTTCCTATTCAATTGTATGTATGAAGTAAATTATATTTCAATATTATAATACCTATTATATTGGATTATTGATATAGATTATAGTTAACAAAATAAACGTTCTATATTGGATGCCACAATGGTACTTTTTATCCACAAAATTATAAAAATAAACAAAATTTAGAATAAAAACGCTATTTGTTTGTAAAATAATAATTCTATGAAAAACAGTAAAGGATGTAAAATGTATAAAATAGTATTTTATACAAATATTGTTAGATAAAATTTTGTAAAAAATTAATATTTCATTGATCAGAATTTAAAATATAAAATAATTTGTGAAAATCAAAAATAAATAAGTTTGGGGCTCTTGTGGCACGGCTTAACTTTTTCTGATTGTCTTGAAACTTCTAATATTTCATTTTTATATCTAACTAAACCAATCTAGGGGGTTTCCCTTGTGAAATTTAAATATTTTTTTAAAAACTGCCATATAAGGACCACCCTAGTATATATATATAGAAGTATAGAACTATTTCAAAGTAAAATATAATGTGAGTGTTGAATATTTCCTCATTAATTTGCTTGTAAACAATTATTAGATTCCTTAAATTCAATCAAAACTTAATATAATTATTACAGTTCATAAATTTCTTTAATAAATATATATAATATAATATAATTTTGTGATTCATTAAATTATAAGATATCAAATTATGAATTTTAGAACTTTAAAACTTTAAAATTTCGTTTCATGATTAATTTCTAAACCAACACATTGTCCAAAAAATATCACAGAAGAATAGAAGACTTTTATGTAATTTCGAACTCTTATTTAGTTCATATTAGATATAAATCGAATTCAAATTATATACATGTCAGTCATCAGTCTGGACTTTTGAAGATTGAGTTTTAATTTTTTAAATAATTTATTTATTATCATAATTATTTACACTTTTTATCTTATTAACAGATAGGTGGTTTAAATAATTTTTAATTTTTAATTTTTAATAATTAAATAAAAATAAAAATCAGGTATTATATTAGGGATTATCATCCAGTGTTTTTCAAGAAAATTTCAAAATACCACTAAAACCACAACAAAACCACACATAATAATTATATCAAAACCATTTAATCATATTTAGTTATTATGTTGTCGCAATTTACTAAAAACAATTATATTAAAGCGTTTTATAAATATAATATAATGTTCGAAACAAATTGTTTTGTGGGGCGTGATGTGGCGCAGTCCGTACACTCAACTGCGGAAATGCTCTGAGTGTACGTGTCGACCGGTGTTGCTAGCTCGCGGATGGGTAACCACCCGGAATTATTTGACCAGATACAAATCCTTGCCACACATACAAACATTTCAACCCCGTGTTCCAACCGTTCCAACCCCCCTCCCTATAATCAAACAAAAAAACAAAAAAAAAACAGCTAATGGCCAAAGTTGCCGGGCTTAGGCTCACTAAAAAAAAAAAAAACTGTTTCGTATGGAACTTTTCATATTTTCAAATTAATGTAACTATCGAATTTACTATAATACAAATTCAAAAGCCATTTTCAAAATTTTCAAAATATAATATACATATAAAAGTGGATGTTTGTCTATCTGTCTGCTTGTTTATTAGCTACAAACTCAAAAACTACTGGACAGGTTTCAATAAAAGTTATATCAATAGATTTTTTTGAAACTGTTTTAGCTTATTTTTTCAACCCTTATAGGCAGCTAAAGGATAGCTCGGTGCTCACACATGAATTTAGTTTTCGACTCACAAAAATTGAATTTTCCTATAATACTATAGGTAATAATACAGTAGTATATAATAATGTGTTTTAATATTTTATACCCTAGATAGTAAAAACTACACTTAGGTATTCATATGCATACGTTCAATATACGTTTCATAATTTATTACTATAATATCAGTCACACGGTTTTGATCCACCAAAATAGACATAAATGTTTTCAATTGATAATTATTAGTCATTAGGTTATTTTTACGAAATAATAATAAAAATATATGTGTATATATAATATTCACTTGCTAGTTGTTGAATTGACGCTTGTATTACTTCTGGATCTTCTGTTTATAATGCTATCTCCACAATTTACCACACCACCTTTATTAGTTATACTAAAAGTACGGAGTCGGTACAACTCGTCCCCAGACCTTGGATTGTATGGTTTTTCTGGAAGACTGCAAACACGAGGCCTCACGTGATCCGGAACTGAAATTACAAATATTATTTATCATTATAAGACACGTATGTTGTCACAGATAAAGATTAAAATAAATACCACCAATGTAACATAAATACACTGATCTCCTGTAGTACAGTAATATTGCAACTAAAATAAACTCTTGTACTACGCCGATATCTTTTTTATCCCATTATCTAATGTACTCAGCAAAATCCACGTACTTTAGCTATATAAAGAGAAAAAAATGTGATGACGTATGATGTTCATAAATAACATAAATGTGTGTATAAATTCTATTGCGTCTTATTGTCAAAGCAAAATGAGAAATAGGTACTCTATCTCTAAAAAGTAAATATAATTTCACAATAATTTCGAGAAAAAAAATTTAATTTTACATTTTTACGTGTCTAAAATTTGCGTGTATATATTTAGTACTATGTATAATATGTAAATTTTAAGATAATTTATATTTTGCATAAATCATGAATACTGAAACAAATTGAATATTTTAAAGAAGGTAATGGATCTTATCTTAATTTATTTTCATTTGCGTAAAGTGAATCAATACCTATGTTTGACGTAAAGGTTCTGCACTCTAATTATTCTGGTAAGCCATTTATGTAGTATAACAAGATAATAATCCTCTTAAAATGTTCATTCAATCCGTTTTATCATCAAAATTCGTTCATCAGTTAAATTATCTTATGTAATTAAATTAAAAAATATAATAAGAAAGAAATATTTTTATAAACTTTTGTCAACATTACGTTTATTGTTATTCTTATCAACAAAATATAATATATCTATACTTAATATTAAAAAGAGGTAAAATTATGTAGGGGTAATATCTGTAACTACTGAACTGATTCTAAAAATTATTTCATTATTAGAAAGATGCACTATCCCTAAATACTAAAATATAGTAACATACTATTAACACAGTGTCATAGTATTTAAGTAAACTAAATGATTTTTTTAATTTTTAAATACACTTGAAGATCATATTTTTGAATACTTGAGATTTTTTGTACTATTAAAGGGGAAAACGGGGGCGAGAATGCTTAAAAAATCACACTGTAGAATTTAGTGTATCGAAGTGCATTTTTTATGTTTCAGAAACTACTAACTCAATTTATATGTGGTTTATTTTTTTATGTAGATCATTTTTCAACAATAAATTATCGTATGCATGGTAATTTGCAATTAAGGGTGGCTCACACCATGAAATAAACAGGTATGATCACTAGATTACTGCACGCATATTTTATACATATATTATACTTCCCCAGACTTAGAAGAAACACTAATATCATAGAAAAAAATTGTATTCACATTACAATTATATATTAATTATACTGTTTTTGCCATGTCTGGGGGAAATGAGCAGTGATAGAAAAATTGGTTTTTTTGGTGATCATGTCTGTTTATTTAATCATGGCTCACACATGAATTTTATTTTTGCTTACGAAAATGTTTTTATTCGTGTAACCTGGGATGACTAGCATATGCCTGGGATGCTTGGGATATCTAGGAATACTGCAGGTTACATAAATAAAATTAAAAATAAAAATTTGTATGGACTAGCCGACCAGCAGTGCGCGTTGGTATGGGAGTTTTTTTAAATAAAATAAAACAGTATTTAAGTTATTGTTCATTATTTAAATGTACAACAAAAGGCAATGTTTGTATGTTTATATATCCAATCCACCCCTGATGGATCTCCCTTCACGGTCGAATATTTGAATTAGTACAGAAATCAAGGTACACCAACGCAGATTTTCCCGTGAACTAAACACGCGGTACACTAAAACTGAGGCACATCAATATAGCACAGTATTTTATTGTTATAGTCACCTCGTTATTAATTATACAATATTTCTACTTTTTTAAGTATTGTTTTGCGTTTAAAGATAACGTTGCGTGCCATTCACTCTACAAAAAATACAAGATAATGATAGGAAGTGTAGATAAAATAATTATTGATTGTCCGCATTTTAAGTTGAATACCTAATAATTGATTTAATCAAAAACAAAATTTCAATAACATAAGTCTTCTAAGTAAGTATAATAATTATAAATTATTCAGCTCATAGCTCTGTGTCAGTACAACTGAGTGGTACAACTGAATATCGAGTATGCAGTATTTAGGACTCCCTATAGCATTTAGCGTTACCGTCTACCGGGTTTTTCCTATACCGAAGATTCCTTTATTTGCCACAACGCGGTTGTTGTCGTTTTTATAGGTACTTATAGCTTTCTTAAACTCGTAATTTTAATGATTTATATTTCAAAAAATACTGCCAATGACTTCAATCACTACGCTCAGTAGGAAGTTCTGATTTAAATTGTATTCGTTGACAAGTTCTATTTGACAACAAAAATTTAAGTATATAATTTGTCTTCAAAACCTTAAAAGTACAAAAATATTCTATGAAAAATGAACTAGGTGTTATATGAAAGATATGTAGACCAAATTTTATTTCTTTTTTGAATAAAAAAATAAAAATAAGCAAGTGAATAGGTACATTAAATTTTAAGTCTTGAAGGAAATAGACGATTAGGTTAGGTACTGATGAAAGTATCATTATGTATAATCGATTTCATCGTAATTTCATTCAACATCGTAGAAAAATATTAACATTTGTACCCTATTAAATTTAAAAGAGGACTATCCGACTATCGTCTCTCTCTCGGTATAATTTTAATCTGGAATTTATTTTGTTGAATATTGTTTTGGATTTATAAACACGTGAAAACTGAAACCGGTGCATTTTATATTGATATAGACTTGTCAAACTAACAGAATTGGTTACAAATAAATTCACATTTAAATATCTTTGTTAAAATTATAAGTAGGAATAATAATGAGGTAGTTCTATACTAAAGTAAAAAAATTAAATAATAATACATAAATTACATTTTTAACCACCTAACAGACGTGAATTTCAAGGGATTTTTTTTGTGGATTCGTAAATAGTAAATAATATTATTTAGATAATGTATATAACCTACACCACGACCTGCCTACGCACACAATGTGTCTTTGAGTAGATAATTATTATCAATGTAAATATTACTCTATGATTTACACGACAGAGCATAATTTACAAGTTTATCGGACATATTTTCAATACATGTAGAAACATTGTATGTGTACATAATAATATGTTAAGTATATAATGCTATTACATTATATTATTTAATGCTTTTTTTTTCTTTTTCAGATCTATAGTATAAATGTACGCACCTATATTAAATTAAAGAGAACGCGTGAATTAGCTGCGTGTCCTGGCACTCAAATTTACGAGCTTTCAGATAACAGACTACGTGGGTTTCATACATTATATTTAACCGGTGACATCGAACTGGAATATATTTTGTGTGTATATTATGTGTATCTGTCCGTCTGAACAATTTAATAATATTAACACTTTTTCATTTCCCTATTTGTAAGCTCCTTAAATATAAATAAAATACGTATGTAGGTACCTATAGTACGTTCGTTCTTCAGGAATGATAAAACAATAGAGTATCTAATACAAACATGTGCACATGATCTGTATTGACAAAACCAATAGATGTTAAAGTCAAAAAAGTGCAGAGTTATCCAATATTGTCACATCGTTGTCGTTCGCTTCAAAAACTACTATTGCAAATACGAAGAATTCACGGAACTTTTATGTTTGACTTTAAGAGTTACTTTTCATAAACATTAGAGGTGGTCAAATATAAATTAACATAATAATGTTATTTATCATATAAATGTTGTGGTATGCGGACATGGCATTATCAATCAAATTGGTTTTCATATTATAATATACACGATATAGGTACCTAATTGTTTCTACAAATGTATGCTGTGTTTAATAAACATGTAATAAGCATTAGATAGCAGTGCCGCAACTAGCGGGGAGACTGGGGGTGCATAGCCCCCCAAATGGGCCTCCTTTCCACTTAAGTGGGCCCCCCCTCAAAACACAAAATGCCTTTAAGAGGGTCCCCACGATAAAATTTGCACTTCTTGTGGCACTGTTAGGTAGAGGTACACAATATCGAATTATACATTTATATCATAGGTACGCCTATATCATTATTCACTAATTCCATTCGATAAAAATATATTAACTTCAAAATAGAATTTGCTTTAGTTTATACTTTAGTAGGTAAATACTTAATTTCAACCTAACTAAGTCAGTATCTACCGATTATAAATGCATACCACATTTAAAGGTAAACGAGAAGTAATTTCAAGATCTCTACTAAAAAATCGAGTCGAAATTTATCTTATAAAATTATTATGTAGATTTTATATAAATATTAATTTATAAATATTTATAATATATTAAATAAGTTGATAAATAGTTTTATAAACTATAAATTAATATGACACTACCAAGTTCTTTATGATTATGAAAATATTTATTCTTACGAGTTTTGGCTGATTATATAAATATTTTTGCGAGGAACAGGTAACATTAGTATAAAATTATAACTTTAAAATAAGAATAAAATTAGCATTGATTAAGTTTAATAAATTTACTTTTAAAACACTTATAAACTAACGATTATGATATCCTTAGTATACCTACAAAGTACATACTAGTATGTTATTAAACAGTTACATTTTAGACTTAAACAAATTATTCTGAACTCTCGTTATTTATTTTGGAGTATGATTCGTGATAAAAAATATGATGTAAAATAATATACAAATAACTAAACCATCGCGTTCGTTCAAAATACAATACATTATTCATAATTTTGATATGTCAAATTCATTTTTAGAAGTTTAGCAAGACAGTGGAGGAAATTGTATTTGGACAATATTCTACAATCTTAAGTCATGGGACATTAAGCTCAAACAATAAACATTCAAACATTATGCGACGGACCATAATATTACAAAATAGATAGGTACTATACCGAAAGCAAACATTTTGAATTACACATTTTCTCGATAGTAGTTATAATTTTTAGTTCTTTGCAAAAATATTAATTATCATTTAACAAAGTACCTTCATAGATACTTCAAATAAAAATAGAAATAAATTTGACTATTTTTTTTTTAAGGTAAATAAAAGTACATTGGGACAAATGCTAGGACATAATAACTCAATGTGGATTTTTTTTATGTTTTTACTTATTTTACTTGTCGGGTGGACATCTCTACGAGCGACTACCATAATTCATATTTGTACAACAAAAGAAAACGAACCTTCGAAACGCAAACGTTTATTACTCATCATCCCAGGGTTTTGTGTTTTCGTTCACGAAGATGGTCTACAGGTGTTGTGGTTGCATCGGATTCCATAATAAAAAACCTACATAAAACGCTTGGAGAAAAATGATAAAGAGAACCGCTTAAAAAAAAACAGCTTTTGAAGTACAGAGTTTCTCTTTATAAAACCAAAATCAATATTAGCTCAACCCTATACCACAACGGTTTAATATATGTATTATTGTAGTTATATGAAAAACTGCAATTAAAAAATATATTTCGTTTCCACGTAATTTTAGAAATATGATATTGAATATGATATTGAACTACTATTCAAGTTGATTGAAAATTGTTGAATTTTTTTTGGTCTTTAACAATCTGAAAATAAACTCAGTACCCACTTGAGAATGTTATATACATTTAACCATTTACAATAGATAGATAGATTATATGATAGCAGATAGGCGTAGTCATATATAAGAAATAATTATGAAATATAATGCGCATTTAGAACGATAATACTGACTAACTATACCTACACTGCAGATGTACAAAAAAAATAGTACACGTATGCATATAAATGTAAACCTACGCCAATAATTCCATTATCACAATATCAGTATGCATATTGAACATAATCGTATACCTATTATGCAAAAAGTGTGCAGCCATAAAAAAAATATTGGTAAGGATGAAACGACAGTGACCTATTATCCCGTCATTTAATTAGGTACCATTGTTCTCCTAAAGGCCTAAACAACATACAAAGGCAGTATTTTCTGTTACCAATACACTAATATAGGTACATTCTGATAGTATTATAATTTATAATATTAATTATTCTTCGAACGAGCTGAATAGTATTATAGTACCTACAAAACCTAGATATTTGATGAAATGGCGTAAATACCATTGATCTATTATTATAATTAATAACTAATATTTCATTATAATAATAATATGTTTTTTTTTTTATTGATCTCTACAAAATATTAATATCAACAACAAAGGCTAGTAGTTACAAGAAGGTTATAGATTTATGTAATTAAATCAAAGATAAGTTATATACTTAGGATACATATTTTTGTTTGTTTTATAAAATTAATTATATCTAGGTTTTTTTCATGATTGGGTCCGAATGCGGTATCTTGGTTGTGGGATATCCTAAGCAATAATAATGTTTATTGAATAATGCTTATTGAAGCTCATAAGGGCAATACAGTATACAAATTGCTTACCCATCATATTATAGATTTAACATAAAAAATATAATGATGGGTATATACAATATTATTAAATACTAGTTATATAGCCAGACTTTAGCCGGAAAAAATGATCAAACATAAAAATATATGGAGCTATATTTGTGAATTTTGGTTTTAGTGAACCTCAGTTCACCGGCAGATATGCGTCTCAGCGTCTGAGTACATACCTCACTTTGTGAACTAATTCAATCGACACGAGCAACTCACATGTGGCGAATTGAATATAGCGCTTGGTATATTTTCGTACGTAGTTCAAACTACTCTCTAAACTTTTTTAATATCTCTAAAAACAATAGGTACCTATTTGAAAATTTTGTCAAAATCGGTCAAGCAGTTTTTGAGTTTATAATTTACAAACATACAAACATTGCCTTTTGTTGTACATTTGAATAACAAACAATGAATTACATACTATTTTATTTTAATTTGATAAAATCCCATAACAACGGATGGTAGATTGGCTAGTCTATACCAACTTTTATTTGTTAATTTTTTTTATGTAGCCAGTACTATTTTTTATAGACAAAAAAAATTATTTGATTTTTGCAGTAACAAAAATGTATGCGTGAGCCGCCTTTCCCTTAATTGCTAATTTCCATACTTACAATCTTGCCTATATTCGCTATCGAAAAATTATCTACATAATAAATAAACCACATGTGAATTGAGCCAGTATAGTGTCAATTATCCCGAAAATAAAAAAGGCACTTCAACACACTATATTATATATTCCTACTTAAATTACTGTTACAAATGTTACTAAGTAACTTAGGGCTAGTATATCTCTCTAATACTGAAAGTGGTTTTAGAATCGGTTCAATAGTTACAGAGATTACCCCTACATACAAACAAATCTCACCTCTTTATAATATTATAGTATAATATTACAAAGATATAATATAATATATTATATCAATAAGAATATCAATAAACGTAATTATGTTGACAAAAGTTAAAAAAAAATATTTTATTACCTATTATAATTTATTTATATTTTACATTCTGAACGGAGAGATAAATGAATTGATTTTACAATGAATAATGATGTATGTTTTATTCATTATTATTTTATTGTGTCTTTCCTCACCTTTTGGGGCAGTTAAAATGCTTTGATTAGTACCGTAGGGGCCGGGGGGGTCAAGAGTAAAAATTCCTTATAGTTTTTCTGTACACCTAAAAATAAATATTTCCTCTTTAGAATATAATATTACATAGAAAAAAAACTATTAATTATTTTAAACAAAAACTGATTATTTATTACAATGAGAAAAACTTATTAATCAAAATTTAAATATAAATGCCAACGCTTAGATTCATTATCAAAATTGAAGTCGAAATTATCAAGGCTATAATACATACCCGTAGAATACGGCTTTTGGGTTCATTAAAATTTTAAACTATAGCATTGCGTGTGGAATAACTCATTAATAAGGTAGTCTTAGACTTGGTGCAGTAATTATAAAGCATAATATGTACCTAGGTATATAAATGTGTTATAAATTATAATATTAGTTATTGTTAAGATTAGTGTAATAAGTAACATAGATAGGTAATATACAATATACACCATATAGAATTATTTTCTGAAACAACTACAATCTATATGGCTAAACGTACCTACAACACTTATGAATAGGTGGATATAATAAGTATACATAATATATGCGATGAATAAAAATCCATCAAATATTATAATGCTTGGATATTTTTATAGTTAACTTTCAGCGATAATAATAATACATTAAATTTAGTATTATAAATACGCAATAAATACGTACGTACGTATTACTCACGAGTCACGGTGCCAAAAGATTACGAGAGTACGTTTATTTGCTCAGTTCATATAGGAAAGAGAAATTACAGGAAATTGTATAAAATAAACTCCTATAAAATCAACAGTAAGCCACTATATAAGGGAGGATGGAAATAGTTATATTACTTATTAACTCCTATCACGGACATAATACATAGGGTGTAAAGTAAACTATCAATAAATAATATTTAAGTATGTTTACCGACGCAGATGGAGCTATATTAAGTATTTACGTGTATGTATAGCCAAAATGAAAATCGTAAAATTGTGGTAATAATAGCCTATAGTAATAATACGAACCTTTCCTTTAGCATTTATAAAGTAACCATATTTAGTTTTATCACTAATATATTTTGACGTACTTAAACTATTTTAATTTTGTTGATACCTTATAAAGTTTTTTTCGCAGTCTCAAAAATATAAATAGGTACATAAGTTATATAGGTAATAAACTGTGCAACACACATGAACACGGCCAACCTATTCGCAAACCGTACAATACAAACGCATCAAATAACTAAGTGTTTTTCATACGCCACGTCGTATTAAATTACTGTTGGTTATTAATTAAATGGTTATTATTGAATATAATACTAGCTGATATCGCCATTGCCCATAAAAAATTACAACTTTAAAAAAAATTGTGATTGTTCAACTCCTTTTGGGTGCTACTCAGCCTCCCTAGTAAGCAATCCAACTTCGTCGGATCGCAGACAATGTACATAAATTCTATTTGATGCAAGCTATTGCATCTGTTCTACCCTATTAACCAATGGCAACCAATCAAATAATAAATACTAATTTCTACTAATTATTTCTCCTATTTAACCAATAGGAACCATTTCTAAACAACAATTGCATCATGGCAGAAACCTACGGGTGACCAATTTGAAATTCTGTCAAAACCAAATAAAAGTGTTTACCCAAAAACCTACAGTATCCTCCCCCCCATTACAACCGTTACAACCGTAAACCCGGTACATTAGATAAGTGAAATGTTAAAAAATGAAGATAATACATCGTTTGAAAGGTTTTCTTTTGTCATCAGTGTGGTTGAATGAAATAATTCAACCCTGGAAAGGCGTCCACGTTATTTCTAAAGATTCACGACTAAATACGACACGAGGGAAACGATTTATACTAAAAGAAAATTATAGGTACCTATGCATTCTGTAGGTAAGCAATTTACAAGTGGTTCCGTGTCAGTCACTATTGGTTTGTTACGTGGTTATGAAATTAACTATATTTAAAAAAAAATTTGTTTGAAACTTTGAACCAACAAGAAATAGTAAGATTTTTTATGAGAATAACAAAACTATCATAGAAAAAGAGACATGAATAAATGAGAACTTTATCTGAGATATCTTTCAATAGGTAATTGTATTGTTGTAAAATTGTACAAAAAATAAAAGATAAATAACCTACTGATTAATCATTACCAAATTACACATTGATTTTAAGAATAATGTTATGTTAACCAAAATGTGGTCATTTTAATATATACGTACCAAGTTAGTATTGTTCCACGCAGATCAAAATGTAGACTAAATCATGTATGCAAGTACCAATATGTCCAAGTATAAGACCGTGCATTTAACATATTATATTAAACAAACCACCACGACGGTACGTACAGTAAGTTCACTGATACAAGTTGCAAGTACACTTAGTCCAGAATCTCTAATTAAACCATTGGCTGTCAACTAGTTTGGATAACACATGACTTACAATATTCTAACCAGACGCCCACAATAACGAGCGGAAAATATAGTTCAGATAGTGTCGATTTCAGTTTAATTTACCATAAGCTAGACGACCACAATTACGAGCACGGAATAGATTAAACGCATAAAATAAATTTAAGGACAATATATCGATCACCCGAAGTAAAAGTTAGCTTCAATAATAAATAAACAGTGCTCATCACTGTCCTCTCGAAGAGCCAACCTCTTATCTCGTCACCTGTCTTCTTTAAAGGTTATCCCTTTACTGATGTTCAAATTCTCCTAAATTCTCGTTATTTTCCCGATATTGTCAATATTATTTCCATTATTCAATTACCTATCTGGTTTTCTTATTTAACCACTCATTTTTATTCATCATAAAAATATTTGAACTTTAAAATCATATTTTTGCCGATAAAATTTTTTGCCATTCATTGTTTAATTAATAGAAACAAAAAAAAAATAAACATTCTTAAATAAAAACCCAAATTAGCTTGAATTTCTGCTTCACTGTACACTAACACACCAGCAAACCGAATCGAGCTCACACACTAACACATACGAACACGAGTGGTCGGTGACTGAAGAAGCGGAAGAGGCATACCGCTTGAATGAAACGATTTCTCAAATAATGTTGAAGTTTGTTTGTCTTGACTCATTTGCCTCATACTCGCTTGCTTTAAATAACGCTTATATATCTAACCATTATAATCACAGATTCGCCTATACGACGTCAGGTTGGGTTACCTGGTTTTCTTGAGCCACGTGTATAGTAAAACGCGGGAAAACAATGGGTTCACCCAATATTTATATCCATCACGAGAGGAAATAGGGAAAATGGCCAGAGTCGCAATCATATTATTAGAAAGTTCGGCACAATTAATCCGGTCGAAAAGCTTACAACGCAATAATATATATTCGTATCATAGAAACCCGCCGTAAATTATCTCAGTCAAACGCGAGTCGGTCGGAAGACACGGGCATGATACGATCGGTGGGAGACTATTTCCGGTCCAATGGATTTCCACTGACTTAAACGCGCAAAAAACGTTAAAAAAAGAGACGGACTGACAGCCGAAACTCGTGCACAGATAGGAATGAATAACGAACGCCATTCGGTTATAAGACAATTTTTTTTTTGAAGTGAATATTTTCTAGGTGTACTTTAACGAAGTGGCTATCTACAGGGGTCATACCCCCCCCCCCCTTTTACGCAATACAACATGTATATAGTATATAATATGTATATTTTATATTTATAATGTATATTTTAATACAAATATAATATGTGCATACTGCGAATGTCTATTAAAAATTGTATATCCCCCCCCTAAAAAAATCCTAGATACGCTACTGGTGTAACCCCCACTCTCATTTACAGTACCTTCTATATAGTCTATAGTATTTAGATTTTGTTATATTCTATTTCTTGGTTACCTACAACCTAGTAATTATTTTTCTTCATTATTATCGGTCTATTATATTGTATAACGGTTATTACCGTCTCAACCGTGAAAAAAATTAAAAACTATAAAATATGGTGCTATATTGGTGTATTTTTGTTTTGGCGTACCTCGCGGGCAAATTTCTGTAAGTGTACCTCTGTTTGTAAGCTAGTTTTACCGAGATTGACAATTCACCTGCGGTCGATTGGATATAGCACTTTATATACATCGAACGTGGTTCAAACTAGTAACTACTCTCTAAATGTTCCTGATATCTTCGAGAACAATTTGACATAGTGACAAAATCGGTTAAGTAGATTTTAAGTAAGCCTATATAAGCTACAAATATACATTAAACCCTCATATTTGTTTTAAGATATCATTTGTTTATATATTAGAAACCATAAATGCGACAATTTGATGCATACTTTTACCCCATCTGCCCAAAAGTACCAATTAAAACAATAATTTCCATCGTAAATCCTTTCTTAAATTTGTAATACAAAAAATGTAGGGACTTATCGAGATAAAAATTATCAATTTGGACCAAGCAAGAAACATTTACAATATTTCATTAAACTCGATTAAGTGGTATTGGAGATTAGAGTGATCGATAATCGTGACACGGGATCTATATAAAGAAGATATTATGTTAAGTTTGTATTTTATCGATCAATTAAACCATTTCCACCGCTACCATTCTCTTCTGGCACGCGTACTGACCACGATTAAAGATATATAGATTACTCAACGACCCTATGCACATACACAACAAAGGTGGTGCGCTTAAATGTTGATTTCTAACAGCTGATCAACGATGTGAGAATAACTACTAGCGCTCCAATATATAATATTGTATATTTATATTGATATACTTTGTAGTACCAAGAGAAATCACTATAATGCAAAAGCGCTCACTGTTATTCTTGCTATGACAAGATCGTTAATTCTAAGCGCACCAAAAAATAAGTTTCGTTGAGTAACCTGTATATCTTTAATCGTGGTACTGACACACACAGGTCATTTATTTTTCTTCTTTTTGTCGACCTTTTTGTAATATCAAAATAAATTTTGTTTGTCTACGTTGTCAGCATTTCTCTTATGAAGTCGCGTTATTGTATGTAGCAGACTGCAGACGCTATAGAAAATCATCTTCTTCTCCTCCTCCCAACGGCAACCACAACGATATGAAATTTCGCAAAAATCGTTTTAATCGTGCATCAAGTGCAGTGGCATGCCAATAACATATTATATACTATTATATACCTACAGTATAACACATATGTGGCGTCGTGTAGGTACGTGAATTATTATTATTGAAATCATCGCACCCACGCCCACGTCCGAGTGGCGACAAGACTCCTGTGACGTAGTTTCGCTGCAGCAATGATATAGGGACCCGACTTCGTGACGGTGGAGGGGCTAGATAAATGTTTCCGAATAATGGCGCCTTTGAACATTTCTCATCGCGTGCATTAATGTACGAATTCGTAAGACCATTCCCAGAATTCCGTGGGCTGCCGTCGAGTTTTCGCGTCACTGCGACCGCGGTATATAATATGATGCAATATAATATATTATATTATGTAGGTACCAGTGTTTATATTGTATGTACTCTATTGTGTATAGTCGGTGGACGACGACGAGCGGTCGCGGTAAGTATAAAGTAAGGACAACGACAAACGTTTCACGACCGCAATGAATATTCATTAATGTATTTTACCCGTACCCTCTCAACCAGGGAGATTTGACGGAATGTTACAGCCGTGCCGTCGTTTACATAATATAATATATTATTTATATATACCTACGCTGTAGTAGTATATGGTATAATCGATACACATTAAACATCGCCGAGCCATTTAACGACGTGGTTTATATTATTATTATATATACTATACGCTATAGTGATGCTATAGTGCGTGGTGCATCTAGGTATAAGGTACATATATGTATATATATTATATTATAGTAGGTAGTCCCCTATACACATGTATATAATATAATACAATAATATGTATAAGACTTAGGCTCGTGTATACAGGGTGTAACAGGAAGGCCTGACAAAAAAATGATGCTACTTTTAAACGTATGACACAAATCGTGAAAATTATATGATTAAGAAATAATTTAAGAAATATACGCATGTCAAATATAATATTTTGAAAAAAGTTATTACGTTCTAAATTAACTTATTCATAAAAATTATGATAATTTAAAAAATTCTAAAAAATAATCTACCTGACTTGGATAAATATTTTTACCATAAAAATGTTTCTTGTAATCAGAACTGAAATTGACTAATTTGAATTTTTCCAAAAATATTTGAATTCAATTTTATATTTTTTGGCTTATTATTAAAAAATAAAAATACATTTTAGATTCTGAGTGAAGCGATGAATGTATTGATTTTTCAATGATATGTATTTTTTTTGTGTCTGTCATCACCTTTTAGGACAGTAAAAATACTTAGATTTTCTTCAACAGTATCTTTTCTGATAGGAAAGTGAATCTAATTGGTACTTTGCAATGATAAGGTGATCGCTAAACTAATTGTGGTACTAATTAGATAAACCAATAAAACTTTATTGGCCACAGATAAGGTGGATATATACAGTATACAATTACTATACATATTATAACATTGGACATCGGTGGAGGTTACGTTTGATCATATCTAACGAAAATTTATATTGATTATTATAGTAGAACTGTCGTCGTATTTACCACTTATTTTTAAATGACTATCGATATACTGACTGTTCGCACAACTTTCTACGATAAACTGAAAAATTTTCTTTTTTTTGACAACAACTCATTTTTGTCTACTAAGAGTCTGCACCCTAGAAGAGAATTAGTATTCAAACCAATTTTAGAGTCAACTTTCAACTCACGGGCACAAGTTGATCTTATAGACATGCAATCCCAACATTATAATGACTATCGTTTCATAATGAATTACCAGAATCATTTGACTAAATACGTAATATTGAAACCTTTAAAATCAAAAAGTGCTGAAGAAATCGCTTATAATCTTATCGATATTAATACGTTATTTGGGGCACCTGCAATATTGCAATCCAGTAACGGAAGAGAATTCGTTAATTCGGTTATTAAGGAACTTCATAAAATGTGGAATGAAGTAAAAATCGTTCACGGAAAGCCAAGGCATAGTCAAAGTCAAGGGTCTGTTGAACGAGCCAATAGAGACGTCCAAGAAATCCTAGCTACTTGGATAGATGATAATAATATAGCTCCGATTGGTCAACGGCTTTCAGATTCATTCAGTTCAAAAAAAAAATAATGTATTTTTTTCTATTTTTAAAAATACCTAGGCACATCATTTTTCAAATTATACCTAGTATTTGAGATTCACGTGCATATCTGGTCTATACAACAACAATTACCTGTGTATTATTTGGTCATTAACGTGATTGTCCGATTTATAACAATTACCTGTGTATTTGGTAAATAACGTTAATAACGGGCGAATAACGTTAATTTTCATTTAACATCATTTACCGTAACATATATAATATATATATTACATAAAGGGCCGTTATTTTTCTCCAAGTCCGCCACTGATGATTGATTATAATTGATATTTATTTTATATTTGGTTAATACCATGTAAATTAGTAAAAATAGTCGTTATTCCTAACACAAATTTTTCGACCGTTATCCTGAAAACCTAAACACCATATTATACACCGTGGTACTCAAAGTGTTAATAAAACATTCGTAATTACATAAGCACGTAGCTGGGTCTGACAATTTACTGCTCGCATAATTACAGACGTGTCGCCTAGGCGGGATGATTATCTAATATAGATATATAATATTATATTATATACTGACTCACTGACTGGTAAAGCCTAAATAATGATAGCTCGAGCTCTCTTGGAACCTTCGTACCACCATGTAAGTTTGCACTAAGAAAGCATTTTTCAAAATTCGCATTTCATAGTGGTGTTTGCACAATTATTTTGAGATTGAAGATGATCATAGAAAATATTTAAGTTTTTAACACCATTACACCCAATATTATAAAGGATTGAACAAAGTTTGAATCATATAGGTACTTATAGATTTGGCATTTTTCACGGGTGAAGAAGTGCACAGGTCGGTCAGCGAGTCATAAAATAAAAACAAAAACTGTAGTAAATACGGCGTTAAATAGTTTCATGGGATTTCCTTTCAAAAATACTAATTTCTGTCTACTTTTATACTTTTAGATTCTGAGTGGAACGATGAATATATTGATTTTAGTATTTTACAATATATGTTTTTTTTTTAAACTTTTTTTTGTGTCTGTGTACACGATAAGTAGTCAAAATAATGCTTCGATTTTCAACTTCAGTATCTTGTTCGATGAAAAAGTGAATATTGTTGGTGCATTGAGAAGGTCAAATTTTAAAATTCACAGTAATTTTCAAAAACGCCGTGAAAGACAAAAGAAAATTAAGGAAAACCGGAAATTTTTACGCAAAATCGATTTTTCACAAAATCGACTTTGGTTTTTGGTGTAACTTTAAAATAAATGACCGTAGATACATGAAATTTTCACTGGTTGTTTATATTTCCATTTTCTATACATGATTACATTTTCAATTTTCAGTTTCGAATTTTATTAGTTTTTTTTTCTATGAATGTCGATAAAACTTTATTTTTTGAGTAGAAATACTTGAAAACTTAATACAAGGCGCCTACTATATTGTTACAATGACATTTGAAAAATATTAAAAATCCTTAGTCACAGTTTTATTTTATAAGCATTTAAAGTTCAAAAATTGACAAAATATGGAAAAATCACGAAAATTAGCAAATTATTTTGAGTTAAGAATTCATAAAAAAATTTCTTTTTAAATCTAAGTATTTAAAATGTAATACGAGATTCCTTATATGATTATCTACCTTTATAAAAAAAAAAAATGTCTATAAGAAAATCAAAATAAATTTTTATGAGCGTTTGAAATTTTTACAACATTGGAAATTCCTGGATTTCTCATGTAGCGATATTTTCTTATTTTGTTATAATTCAAAAACGAATAACTGTAGATATTTGAAAATTTCACTGAATGTTAATATTTTCATTTACTATATTCAATAAAATTTTGAAAATAATTTGACTCTTTTTGAGCTGTTTACGGACATTGTAAGTTTTCAATTTTTTTAGTTTTATTTTCTATAAATATCAATAAAGTTTTATCTGTTGGGCCAAAAAGTGTAAAAAGGCTCCTGATACATTGTTACAATAGCAGTTGAAAAATATTAAAAAAACATAGGCACAATTTTTTTTTACAAGCATTTAAAGATGGAATTTTGACAAAATTTATCATATTTAAAATTGAATAATTATTTTGTAGTTAAAAATTTATAAAACGTTCAACTTTTATATCTAAGGATTGAAAATTTAAAACAAGATTTTACGTAAGTAGTTAATTCTGTTACCAAAAAATCTAAAAAAAATACATAAGCACAGTTTATTTTTATAGTCATTTTAATTTCAAATTTGGACGAAATTACATATTAAAAAAACCTAGAATAACTATTTTAGTTATTTTGTTGTGATTGTACAATATTATTCGTGGGTACTTGAAACTTCTAAAGTATACTATTATATATCTATGATAGTACCACGGTTTGTTGTTGATGTATAACGCGTTATAAGTACCTAATGGATATTGTGATATGATTAATTTGGAATTTATTACAGGTACTTTATAGGTCAATTTTTTTTTAATACCATAATATATAAGTAGGTATATAATATTATGTCTTATACCTAGACTGACATACCGTCTCCGCTCAGAATCGTTTTTCTTATACAATGATATTATATCATTGAATTCAAATTTAATACCTTCCATTATACAGTGACTAACTACCTACTGTACAGCAGAGCGACATCCACTTACCCACCTTTTTCTTTCATATTATTATCTAAGACCACGAGATTTATCTTCTGCGACAAAAGTCTTACAAACACATAGACTTACCACGTAGGTATTTTTATACTCTTATGATTGAATTCAAATTTAATACCTTCCATTATACAGTGACTAACTACCTACTGTACAGCAGAGCGACATCCACTTGCCCAACTTTTTTTAAAAATGATTTGTATATTTCTGATTTAATAGTGTATGTCAGTTGATAGAACAATAAAATAGCTTTAAAAAAATAATTATGACAAAAAGTGTTCAAGATTCATCAGAAAATGTACGGTATTTAATATTTATATAGGTTCGATTTTGAATTTTAATCAAAAAAAGTGGAATTGCTAAAAAAATAAAAAGTTAACCACTCTTTTAAATAACTTAAGGTTATACCATCATATGAAGCCGACAGGTCACTTTTTCACGTGGGACACATTGTATAGGAGGTAAATAAAAACACCGTATAGACAATGGGTGTTTTAATAGCTATTTAATTTATAAAAAAAACAAACCATTAACGTTATTATATTATATGATTAATTAATAATATAATTGTATTGTAGGTAGGTACTTCAGTACTTGTTACTGAGTTGCAAGAAAATTAATTAATCATTAAAATATTGTTAACCAAAAAAAATTCAATACAAATTTACATAAAAAAAAATAATTCTTTGAATAAAAATATCATTAGAGATTCTTTTCAAAAGAATTAAAAATTGAAGAAACTGAAAAAATATCGTAGAGTGCAAGCAAATCGGGGTTTGCCTTATTGAAATATAGTTAGATGCATCAATGCGGCACAGTCAATGTATTATGTAAATATTGTTTATTTCAATACCTACAATATATTGTTTCAACTGGCATTATGCTCATATAACCTAACCTAACCTTAAATGACTAAACATTAATTTGACACAGAAAAACTGTAGTTTATTATTTTTTTTTCAGTTTTTAAATAAATTACACACTTCAAATACATCGATATGGTGAATTTTATGCTATAGGTATTGTCTGGGTATTGATATAGGTAGATGACTGAAATATATATATTATTATTCAATATAATATAAGTAATAATATCTGAATAAACGACACCTATATACATTGAAGGTTATAATTAAATAAATATTGTAATTTGAATGTAAAATGAATCAAAGCCACTTTAATATAGCTACTTATGAAAAAAATAAATAAATGATGGGCAATTTTTAAATTAATACAAAACAAACGACCCTTTTTCCAAAAGTTAGTAGGCAGTTCAAATTTATACTCTCTGAATTACTGTAATATAACACACATTCATAATTTTTTAAAGTGGCCTTTCCGTTAATTTTACTGTATTTTTCGTTTGTTGTTGATGATATTCTCACAAATAACTGAGAAATTCCAATGATACTATTTTCAATTTGTATAAATAATAGGATAATATTTCAAACACTTACTTTTGAAACACTTCTTCCACAAAAAATAAATCGTCGGTTTGATATAATAACTACTAGCTGATCCCGTGCACTTCGTTTCCCGTTAAATGTACCAACTCTATATGACTCAAACTTTGTTCAATTCGTTATTTAATATTCAGTGTATGGTGCTCAAAATGTATCCTATCTTTTCCGTTGCCTTGAATTACAATTCTGATTCGCAGCAGTATATTGTCAGGTAAGCAATCTACCTGCAGTAGACAGTGTTGTGCGTTATCTAGATAAAATGAATACACTGTATCTTTTTATCTTATCTAGATAAATAAAACTGTCATCTGATTATCTGTAGATAATTAGATAATATTTTTATTAATTTCAAACATTTTTCAAAAACTTTTATTACTTATTTGAAATTTAAAACTACACGCCATATTATGCAACAATAATTAGTTACCAAGGCATCATCCAACATTTTTTAGTGTTGGTATATTTAAAACCAACCAAAATAAATTGTCAACATTCATTATCTGTATTGATTATTATGTTTTTTGCAATAAATCAATTTTTGTCAAAATAAGTCACTATTTCATTATTTTAAACTGCAAGAACTAAGACAATGGAAAATTAATTGGGTACCTATTTATTTACCACTTGCCAAGTGCCCTATATAGGTGGGCACCATAGGGTTGTTGAGTGATAGAGAAATAAAATAAAATATAAATTATGATTTTGTGATTTCTGAAAAATTAGTTAACATAGCCGTATTCGTTACTAAATTATAATAATACCGCTTGGAAAGTTTGTTGGAAAATGATATTATTTAGGTATTTATGGTATTATATTATTTAGGAAATTTAATACGAGGCTCTTAATATAATTTTACAATAGCAGTTGAAAAATATATAAATACAGTCATGATTTTTTTTATAAGCATTTAGTACAAATTTTGACCAATTACGAAAATATCACGAAAATGCGCAAATTATTTTGAGTTAGAAATTCATAAAAAAATTTATTTTTAAATCTAACTATCTAAGATTTGATAATTTAATACAAGATTCCTCATAAGTTTGTCTACCTTTATCAAAAAAAAAATGTTACCGGAAAGTCAAATTACATTTTTATGAGCGTTTGAAGTTCAAATTTTAACATCATTGGATATTCACTTGATTTCTCATGTAGCGATTTTCTTATATAGTATTTTTTTTTATATAATATATAACAATACATTTTTATTTGTTTGGTCAAAAAGCATGAAAATATAATACATGGCCCTTAATATATTTTTACAATAGCTGTTGAAAAATATTAAAAATACATATATGTAAGTACAATTTTTTTTATAAATATTTAAAATTTTAATTTCGACAAAATGTATCAAACTTTATGTGTACTTTATTGTAAAACCTTCTCGTCCATAAAGACGTGGCATTGTTTTATGTACATAACGAATATGTTATATGTGAGTATAATACGCTCAATATTTACGTAATTGCGATACATATATAATATAAAAACACAGCGAAAAAAAAAATTAAATACATTGAATGAATACACTAATTTCACGGCAATCAATAATTATTATTATTTATTATAATAGTTTTAAAACCCATGACAACCATTTATAAACAAAAATTTCCACTGTAAATCTCTAAATCCTCGTTTGAGCACATTCCCTACAGGTTGGACCTATGGGGATGATTTGTGAATCTAAACAATCCAGGCCGTCACCCAAACGCATACAAAAAAATTTCATTCAAATCAGCCCAACCACACGTGAGCAAAGGTGTGAAAGTTAATGATAATAATTAACTCAAGTTAAGTTAAGTTAAGCGGACACAAGATCGATAAGTTAAGTGGACACAAGATCGATAAGTTAAAAGTTAACTTTTTAAAATTAAAAATTATAAATTTTATTAAAAACATTTATAATTGCAACTCGCATAATACATAACTTACAACTTAATAAAATATATAAATATACACAAAATTATGTTATCAAGATAAAGAACAGAAATGTTTGTGTTTTTCTATTGAAATATTTTTATTTTTTACTGATATATTAATATTTAAGTATAAACGAACATTTTCAAAATGTTTTTAACTTGATGGATTTTTTTTAAATCAACTGAGAAAAGCTAAGTTATTTCAACTGTAAATTAAATTAGTTAAGTTCATAAGTTGATTAGAAAATAAACTAGTTAAAAAGTTTAAAAAAAATTAACTTTTTAACTTAACTTTAACTTTTTAACTAGTTAATGCCCACCTTTGCACGTGAGTACTCGACACGTATACACCAACATAGCATCATTTTGAATTTCAATCCGTTGTGGTGCGATTAATTTATTTTCAAAGTAAATTGTTAATAACGACTGAAAATAATTCCCATTTGCCGCCTGCAACTACATATTATTTGAGTACAATAAACTGAATAAACTGCGTGTCGCTTTATAATACACTCTGCGCAAAAAGTCCAGCTGTTAGTGGATGTCGTTATCGTGAGCGTGTACTTATAATATATACATCGTGAGCACTTTTTTCAACCCGAAGACGAGAGACGGCACAACGGGCGCCGGCGTCCCCTTGACCACAGTCGATTTTTTTTCCCATCAGAGTGCTTCTCGTGCTTCCTCTTGCCGTTGAACGGGACCCATAAAACTAGACTCGATCATCCCGCGATATATATATACATATGTTTAACATGTGCAATGTGTATAATAATAAATATCATAATACTTTGTGTGTGTGTGTAGTTGGGTGAAGTATTTAGCGAATGAATGACTGGAAGGTTGTTTTAAACATTGTCGTTTATATAAAAAATATTATATACAGGGTGTTCGCTGAGATAAGAAAACTTGATCGGTGAATTTTTCGAAACTATATTGTTGATTTTATACTTTAGTATCTAAGTCACCTCTAATTTAAAAAAAAAAAAATATCTCACAACGAAAACAATATGAAATTCCATAAGTATCTCATATCTGATACGTAAAATTTAAATCATATGCATATTGTTATATTACATAAATATATAAGTCTTAAAATATACATTTATTAATCCATTATATTATATCATGGTAATCTATTTTATGTATTATTATTTATTATTTATGTACAACTATGTTAACCTTTTCTAAACAATTGTAATACGTGCTGCATAATACTATAAAAAAATAAGTTATTTGTGTGTGTTAATGGTAGGGTGGTGACAAATGCCTGAATCCCCCCAAACCCATCAAATACTTAATGCGCTACAGCAATGCAGCCTGGTGCTGCGGCAGCTGTGCACTATCTCAATAACACGGGATACGCATATTATATAATATTATAGTTTCAGACAACGCGGACGTACCAAAATTGCATACCCTACACCCCGTCACAGCAATATTAATTTATATTTTATATTTTAGTCGGAGCTCGAGACATATATTATTGTTGTACCACAGAAAATAATCCGAATAACATAGACAGCATTTTTTTTTCTATTCACCAAATAACTATTTAATAACGTATAACGTCAATTTTATTACTCAGCTATACGTGTATTTTCTAAAAACACATTAATTGAATAAAAAGCAATTTAGGATAAGAATAAGATTATAAAATAATTATTTTTAAAAAAAAGTATGTGAAAATCTAAAATTAAATTAAGTAGGTATGTTATGAAATGAATTTTCATCTGCTATTATACTTGCTAGACTACAAATTACAATATGTGAGTATTTAATGGTATAGTGTAAAATACTCGACTACCAATTATTATTATTATTTTAAACACCCACAAAAATTATAAACCGACACTATGAATTATTTTTATCATATTACGTCATTGCTGCTACAAACGAATTTGCATGGACAACTGATATAAAATAATTCGTTTGGAGACATGACGTTTCGCCCTCGTTTCCGAATTCAATAAAACTATCATACCTATAGTAGCACCTACTGATATTGGTTATAATACCGTGTACAATACATATCCCACGCAATAAAGCATATAATATATTGCTTTTCGTATACTTCTTTACTCAAATGGTTTTATTGCCTACATATTTTATTGCCATTTTATGGCTAATTGATGAAATCGGCAATACGAATTTTAAATTTGAACACTATGCCATTGTTGTTAATGTTGTTGTTTTTATTATTCTACAGACCTTGTGATAAATATATCAATTTTATTTAGTCTACAATTGATAAACAAACACTGCAGCTGTATAATAATAGTATATGATTCAGGAAGCAATAATGAACATTACATGATATGTTTACGTTCGAAACTATACGAGTTTAAGAGGACGCTACACAGATATATTTGTTGTCTCCGTCTTACAAGTGCATAACATGGCAAATTTATGCTCAGCAGATCACGTTCAACTCAGGTTAAAAATTAGTGTGAATCGACTTATTATGAAACTTGATGATAAGAACATTATCTGTGTTTGAATGTGGATTTTTTACGATAATTCAGTTTTTAAGTGAGTAATGAGCATTTTTGATTTACACTATATTATGTACTCATAACTTACTAAAAAATTTAACCATCGTAAAAAACCCACATATAAACACAGATAATGTACTTACCATCAAATTTCACAATAGGCCAATTCACTTTAATTTTTAAACTAACGAAGCTAAAATCTAAATGCGTTCTCCTGGACGTAGATTTGCTATGTTAAGCACTTGTAAGACGATTGACGAAGACAATAAAATATGGTCGCGTAACATCCTCTTAAATTAATACGTAGATGATTTCGTTCGTTCCAGTGGCAATTTAACTGAACATTTTTTTGGAATAAAATAAAAGATGTATATTTCTGTTATAATGTCTTTTAAGAATAAATATTTATTTTAATCTATTTTAAAAAACTATAATTATTTATGAGGCGTTAATGTTGTTCAATGCACATTGCCCATAGTCCATCATTCATTCACTCCATCCCATCTAAATTATATTTGTATTTACCGAACAATTAAATAACTGCACCACTTAAGTCAAATTTAAAAACATTTTTAACAGCATTTTTATATTTTATGAAGTTTAAAAAAAACCTTAAAGCATTAATACATATAAATTTGTAATCGAGTACCGAATTACTTTTTTCACAAATTTAATTTTAATTGAATTACTAATTAAGTACCTACTCACACTCACACATAGTATTTATTTTATGATAAGCTATATTTATATACTTTTATGTAATTTATTTGACTGTCTATAATTCGATTTAATTTTTAAAATTAAATTGGAAGTTGCATTGTTCATTTTCCATGCTTGTTTGTACATAAAACGAATTTTAGGTTAGGTAAATACTAAATTGTATTTAACTGCAAGACTCCTTAAATTTGATTAAAATTCAATATTCTCAAATAAACTTAGAACATAAATAAATTAAGTGTTTTTCGTTTAGTTATAAAACATTATTTATCTTTGTTGTTTTATCAAAAAAATTGTCAACCCTTTACATTCGATAAGTCTTAAATATTTTCAAAGATTTTACATTATAATTTTTTTTCTATTTCTGTTTTTATTACTTTTATTTTTTATTTTTTTGTATACGTACAATACATTATTTATTAAATATTAAGTAAAAACTTAATATTTGTTATTAGTCCAATCATTTTTGACTGAAATATTTAACAAAAATCTATTTTGCGTAATAGTCGCTTATGCAGAATTAACTTACTATAAATACCTACATATAATGTACCATAGAAATATTTTGATAAGACTCTCTATGGGTACACAGCGCATTATATGAGTAATTTGTTCATGAACCAACCCTTATTAACATTTTTAACTCCCACAATAAAAGTTCACTCCACTCAGCAACAGAGTAATAATTTAGCTTTGGAACTTAATATCGAAAAATCTTCCCCTAACTGAGCCCAAAATTTGGAAATCAGTTTGCTTTTAAATGATACCTGATAGTGGATGTCTGAAACCATATAACAATAAGAACCTCATATTCAACTACACTGAGGGCTGCTGGTTTTGATGTCACAGAAAATGGGTCTGTAATCCATGGATTATGACTCATAGTGAACTCATAGTTCTTTTGAATCGATTCTTGAGCATTTTCCGGAAAGCACGAATTCAAATTTTGAAAAAAAATATTAAGGTTTTCTTTAATTATCGGTAGTCAAAATCGTTGGCCCTAAATAAAATTAAATAGGAATTTTGAGAAAAAAAAATAAAGAGTAAAATCCTTAGACATAATGGACTTAAATAATAATAATTAATAAAATGTATAGATATATAAATTGTATAGGTATAAGAAATCTTAAAAACTATAATTAGTATATTTTTTTAGCATTAAATTATATATAATTTTTAAAAATCTACACTATAGAATATAGATTAATATACTATTGAAATATAATATTATTTTAAAACACTGAAATACAATATAAAACTTTTTATCATTTTCTCTAACATAATGAAGGGTGTACAGTACTACAGTGTACATTAATTTGAGTGTTCATACACTCAGTAAATTATTTATATTTACCTATTATATTAATATAATAATATAGAAATATATGAGTAATTTATGTATAATAATCAATGAATAAATAAATTATTATTATTATTTTTATTTATAATTTCTGAAATAAAAACTATTTAAATCTCCCCGAAGTGTCTAAAATGCAATTAATAGTGCCAAATTTGGTAAATACAAATATGAAATAACAAATATAAAATACCACTGACCGTAGTTCCGTCAATGGATGGCCCCTTCATCAATAAGAGACCAATCATTTCTCCCATTGAAATTCACTTATATATTTTATTTTAAACTTATACCGATTGTAGATGTGTTTTATAAATAAATCAACTTTAAACAATATTATAATTGCCAAAACTCATTTATTATTCTTACGTTACTGAAACAATAACAATTTATTGATTGAAAAATAATTTTCTAGTCTTGGCTGATGGTAATAACGACTAACGAGTGATAAAATATCTCTTATCAGCCCACAGTGGCGCACTGGACAACCGAGATACTGGGAAATTTCCCTGTGGGCCGCTGCTCATATTAAATATATATTTATTGATACTATTATTATGAAATTATAAATTGAAATATTATCTAATAAGTAAAAAGCATAGACTTATATTATAAGTCTATGGTAAAAAGTATGTAATTTTATTAAGGAGGCTCATGCATAATCCATTCTAAGGAGAAAAAAATAGGCATTTTTTTTTTATATTTTAACGTATTATGTTGAAAGTAAATTAGTGTGGGTAATTTATAGTACCGATCACGTTATATAGATGCATCATTGTGACCGGATATGTACGTAGGTATGTAATTTTACCTACGCGCATGCACAAGTCACCAAATATAACTTTATACAATTTAAATTACAAACATTTTTTTTCAAAAAATACTGCCAGTGACTTCAATCACTACGCTCAGTAGGAGGTTCCGATTTAAATTTTAAAAGCAGATATGAATTCTCCTCTAAATTTTCTATGCATTAAGGGGCCTCCCCATAGCATTGGTTTAAAGAGAATCATTTAAGCAATTTCTAATCTCGTCGTAACCACCTGAGATCTATGTTTTAGTCGTAAATGATTATTAGTGTGTGTGGCGTCCATGCGGGTCAATTGTAGCGACACGCATATTATGTCAGTTTGTAATATTTTGATCATGAAAAAATGTTTATTTTTACTCCAACATACGATTCTAATTCCAACAATAGGTCGCAACGATTACCTCGATTTACATTCTGACATAATATTCTTTTTTCCACATCATTTACGCACATTTTTAACATTGTATTTAGTTAATTAAATATTTAAGTTGGAAATTCTGACATTTTTACAATATTTATTGATATTTATGCTCAAGGATAGGGAAGGTCATGACGAAGATGCCAGTACCTTCCCCATGGCTGTAACCAAAAAAATGACTGAGATACCGCCAAATCCGTCCTGATAGTAAACACGCCGAACTACAACAGAACGGACCGATACAACCCCGTGTGCTACTCTTTGAGAGGCCGTAGCCAAGCCATTTTCCTCCAAAAAACGAGATACCGTTTTTCTCTTCTGTCCATTTTCCTACAAAAAAATAAAAAATGATTCTTGACCGTTTTCCTTCACTTTCCATTTTTCTCCAATAAATAATAAATAAAATAATAAAATAATTAGATAATATAAATAATAATTTATGTATATCAAAAAAATAAAAAATATTCTTTATTAGGCTTCATCGACAGCTCATTAACGCCTCTGGCAAACTTGGAAATGCGCCTTTTTAAAGATAAAAAAAAGGCGGGTAAGTCGTGGATGTCGCTCTGCTGTACAGTAGGTTACAAGTGGGTTACTGTAATGGATGGAATTAAATTTGAATCCAATGATATTATATCATTGTATACGAAAAACGATTCTGAACGGAGATGATTTGTCAGTCTAGGATATATTATTTTTAAAGAAAAACTTATGGAGAACCTTGTACCAAATTTTAAAAACTTAGTTATAAAAGAAAAAATTTTTACGATTTTTCAACCACTAAATTACTTGCAAATTTTCGCAATTTTGACATATTTCGTATAAATTTGAACTTTAAATGCTTATAAATAAAAATTGTGACAATGTATTCCTTTTATTTTGCAACTGCTATTGTAAAAATATGTTAGGAGCCTTGTATTAAATTTCCAAATCTTAGAATTAAAAAGAAAAACTTTTATGAATTTCTGTCTAAGATAATTTGAACATTGCCGTAATTTTTACGTATTTAGTCAAAATTTGAACTTTAAATGCTTATAAAAAAAAAATCGTGACTATATATTTCTTTTATTTTTCAATTGCTATTTTAAAAATATATTATGAGCCTTGTATTAAATTTTGAAATCTTAGATATAAAAGGAAAATTTTTTATGAATTTCTAGCATAAAATAATTTACGAATTTTCGTGATTTTTACATAATATGTTGTCAAAATTTGAACTTTAAATGCTTATAAATAAAAATTGTGACAATGTATTCCTTTTATTTTGCAACTGCTATTGTAAAAATATGTTAGGAGCCTTGTATTAAATTTCCAAATCTTAGAATTAAAAAGAAAAACTTTTATGAATTTCTGTTTAAGATTATTTGAACATTGCCGTAATTTTTACGTATTTAGTCAAAATTTGAACTTTAAATGCTTATAAAAAAAAATTGTGCCTATGTATTTTTATAATTTTTGAATGGGAGTTAGAACAACATATGTGGACCCTTCTATTAAATTTTCAAGTATTTTGTCCCAGCTAATTTTTTTTTATCAACATTTATAAAAAAAAAAATCAAAAAAAATCGATTATTTCAATTGCCTATAAATAGATTAAAAATTAGTGAAATATTTTGAAAATAAAACTATATAAAGAAAATGTCAATTTAAACAACTGGTAAAATTTTCAAGTGTCTACGACTCATACTTTTTGAATAATAACAAATATCAAAAATCGTTTGAGG
>NC_042495.1:86348024-86349497 GCF_005508785.2 Acyrthosiphon pisum
TGCCTATAAATAGATTAAAAATTAGTGAAATATTTTGAAAATAAAACTATATAAAGAAAATGTCAATTTAAACAACTGGTAAAATTTTCAAGTGTCTACGACTCATACTTTTTGAATAATAACAAATATCAAAAATCGTTTGAGGCTAAACCGTTATTTAATGCGGTTTTGTAAAAATTTAAATTTCAAACACTCCTAAAAATTTTTTGTCTTAGTCCGGTTGAGTTTTTTTTACAGATATTTAAAGAAAAACTTATGGAGAACCTTGTACCAAATTTTAAAAGCTTAGTTATAAAAGAAAAAAATTTTACGATTTTTCAACCACAAAATTACTTGCAAATTTTCGCAATTTTGACATATTTCGTATAAATTTAAACTTTAAGCACTTATAAAAAAAAATTGTGACTAACGATTTTGGATTTTTTTTTATCACTGTGAGTACAACTTATAAGAAACCTTGTATTAAATTTTCAAAGTTTTCTATCCAACCAAAAATTTTTTATCGTTATTTTAAAAAAAAATACTTAGAAAAATTGAAAATTTCATTTGTCTATAAATAGCTCAAAAAAAAGTCGAAACACTTTGAAAATTTAACCCTGTATAGACAACGCTAATATAAACATCTGTTGCAAATTTCAAGTGCTTACAATAATTATTTTTTGAGTTACAGTAAAATTAAGTTTTCGTTTTTGTCAAAAATTGGTTTTGCGTAAAAATTCGCGTTTTTCCGTTATTTTTTTAAGGTTTTTCCTGCCGCTTTTGAAAAGTATTGGGAAATTTTCACTTTTGACCCCCCAAAGTACCAACTAGATTCACTTTCCTTTCAGAAAAGGTACAACTTTTGAAAATCGAAGCATTTTTACTGCTCCAAAAGTTGTCGTCAGACACAAAAAAAAAAAAAAAAAAAAAAAAAAAAACACACATCATTGTAAAATCAATACATTCATCACTTCGTTCAGAATCTAAAAGTAATAATATGTTTTATATTTTAGTACGAATAGATGAAAACATATTAATAATAGTTATACACATTAACATGTTATTGTACCAAAATATATTCTTTCCTCGTTTCAGCAGAAGTTTTCAAAAACCAATAACACAATAACACATACTACATAGGTAACCTTTTGGACACAAAATGTGTACCTATAAATATAAATATTTGTAATAGGTATTTATAAATAATATGAAAACAAAATTCAATTAAACTATTTTTTAAATAAGTAGGTGCTTATATAACTTATAACACACATCATTGTAAAATCAATACATTCATCACTTCGTTCAGAATCTAAAAGTTGACGAAATGATATTTTTTTAACATTTATTTTTTATGTATATAATTAATACAAAATATTATACAATCATCATTATTTCTGATTATTTTCAATTATCAGTTATTTTCAAGATTATTTTTACTGCAAAACATAATATCTATGATTATTTTTAAAATGTTGCCGCCATTTTTCTTTT
>NC_042495.1:86349547-86362391 GCF_005508785.2 Acyrthosiphon pisum
TTTCAAGATTATTTTTACTGCAAAACATAATATCTATGATTATTTTTAAAATGTTGCGCCATTTTTCTTTTTAATTTTTTAACATTTATATAAGTACCTCACAGTTAATAGTATTAGCATCAAGTATCCTTTTTTCTAGTTTTTTCCATTTTATACAGTTTTGTTTATGCAGTAAGTTAATTTGATGACCAGGCAAACGAGGGTTCAAAAGTTGCCAATCGCCAAGACTAGAAAAAAAATCACAATTTTCGGTACAAAAAACTGCATGGAAAACAAGAGTTTATTTTTTTGAAATACTATTTATTAACTATTGACTTCGAACCTGTTCACCATTGATAAGTTTTCTGAAGAACCATTTATTACTAAGATTACTATTATTCTCATCATGTGGATAGTAGTTTTGATTAAAAGTGATTGGAGGAACATGTTCAATTAAAATAGCTTTTAACCTTGGTGTTATTTTGGGACATTTCGCAGGATCATAACTACAGTTAATGGAACACAATTCATCATTACGTGGTTTGAGCAGATAAACAAAATCATTTCGAAATATATTAAGAAGAAATTTCATTTTGAAGGTAGAATAAAAATAAGTACTATTTTTAAAGCACAATTTTGCGCCCCTGGCGTAGGCACAGTTCGCCATACCCTTGCTACAACACTGCATGTGCGCCCATGTATTTTTAATATTTTTCAATTGCTATTGTAACAATATATCAGGAGCCTTGTATTAAATTTTCACGCTTTTTGGCCCAACCAATAACATTTTATTTTTATTTATAGAAAAATTTAAATTTAAAATGTTCTGTAAAAAGATCAAAGATCAAATTATTTTCAAAATTGTATGGTGTATACATAATGCTAATAAAAACATTCAGTGATATTTTCAAGTATCTACAGTCATTCGTTTTTTGATTACAACAAAATAAGAAAACCGTTACATGAGCAATTGAGTGAATATCAAATGTAAAAAGGAGGGTAAGTGGATGTCGCTCTGCTGTACAGTAGATTACAAGTGGGTCACTGTATAATGGATGGTATTAAATTTGAATTCAATGATATAATATCATTGTATAAGAAAAACGATTCTGAGTGGAGACGGTATGTCGGTCTATAGGTATAAGACATATTATATACTTATCTACGGTATTAAAAAAAAATTGACCTATAATAGGTACCTATAATAAATTCCAAATTAATCATATATCACAATATTCATTAGGTATTTAATATAACACGTTATACATCAACAACAGGCCGTGATACTATCATAGATATATAATAGTATACTTTAGAAGTTTCATGTACCCACGAATAATATTATACAATCGCAACAAAATAACTAAAATAGTTATTCTAGGTATTTTAATATGTAATTTCGTCCAAATTTGAACTTAAAATGAGTATAAAAATAAACTGTGCTTATGTGTTTTTAGATTTTTTGGTAACAGAATAAACTACTTGGAATCTTGTTTTAAATTTTCAATCTTTAGATATAAAAGTTGACCATTTTATAAATTTGTAACTACAAAATAATTATTGAATCTTAAATTTGATAAATTTTGTCAAAATTCGATCTTTAAATGCTTATAAACAAAAATTGTACCTATGTGCCCCTATTTTTCGTTTAATGATATTTTATAAATTACGTTTTGCGTTATGTTTTGTTTAATGATATATAATATATTTTGTTAATAGTTCTGTTTTGCTTTGCGGTATTTAATTATTGTTGATTATCGTTTTCCGTTATAATTATGTTTACAAATTGCAATCGTTCTTTGTCAAATATAACGTTAGTACAATGCTTGCAAGCCCTGGATTCTAGCCATACTCTATCTTTATAATACGGAACGTAATACTTCAACACTGGCTAAAATATTGCAGGAAAATAGACAAAATTACAGTCTAAAATAATTTGGACAAAAATGGAAACCAAACTTTTTTTGTGGAGAAAAATGGACAGTAGACGAAAACGGTATCTCATTTTTTAAGGTAAATGGAACCGCCCCTTTGAGAATCGCCACAAAAGGTCGTATGGTCTAATCACTAACGCCGGTCGCAAATAACCATAGACAACCGTCGAAAGAATCGACGACCGCAGACCAGGGCGCCAGGCATGGTAGTTTCCCACCTACGAATCACCACTGGTTATCATTAATTAATAAATACACGGAGTAATAGCGGTGGTAACTTCTCGTTATAACTGACGTCGGGGAATGGTATATATACCAGAACCCCGGCGCGGATACTCGATGCGCCATCAACCCCATGTATCATTATGAGAGTTAACTTGGCGATTCCAACCGTACTACCGTAGTAAAGAACTATCGTGACGAGACGTGAGTGACCAACTATTAACTAACTATAACTGGCAAGGAGGACAAGTTCGTTTTGACATATTTTCAATCAAGGGACACTACACCAGACACCCTAGTCTTAACAAACGGTGGCACGCCATCAAAGCGCGTACCGTATCGAATGTATTTAAATTTGAATAATGAATATGATCTATTTTTACTCTTTTCGTTGGTAAATTTCTAAGTAAAAAAAAAATAAAATTGTCAAAGCATAGATAAGTTAGTGACAAATTCAAATCTGCTTTCAAAATTAATATCAGAACATTATATTGAGCGTAATGATTGAAGTCGCGAACTATGTTTTCGACCGAAAATTAATCACGCTTCAGCCCACTTAAAATTAAATTAATAATAGTTTAAATTATATACATAACAATTACTTGAGATATACTCTAACTAACAAATTTACAATAGTTATTTTATTTTGTTTCATATCAATTAATTAAAATATTTAAAAATGTAAAATCTAATTTATTTTTACAAAAAAAAGTATCTATATATTATATAAAGGGCCGTTAGTATACCAAGGGCCTTTAAAATTATTATTATCCTGGGCTGTTTTTTTCTCCCACCCCACCACTGACCGTCCAGCAGCAATCGTACGATTAGTATCCACCTTGATATACGTCGTCAAGTCTACGCTTGTTTATTCTTGTTCGTTGTTTGGTATTGTAACAATCCGAATTATCGGCATTTAGCAATATGTTCTTTTGTTTTTTAATAAATATTTTACCATAACGAGCAGTGACTTGACTTTAATTAATTATTAAATCATAGGCACATAATAATAATTATAGTATCCCTAAAACTATATAGTCATCCATAGTAATATAGTATACTATATCCCTATACGAAGCAATAATATTATGAAAGTCTATTTAGAATTGATTTAGGTACCTATTAGTTATCAGTTTATCACTTATTCAATTATTATTTATCAACAATTCGTGGATAATAATATAATAATATATCACATTAAAATATTTATTTTCATGAATACAGCACATTTGTAACTTTTTGTTGATAAAATATTATAATTTCATAAAATATAGTTAAATAATTGTTATATTCCTCTATGCTCAGAGTATTAATGTCGTGACCATGTTATCACAATACATTTTTTAGTTCGGAAACAATTTCGTTTAAAACTTTACCACTGGATCAAATAACAGTAACCTACATCAACTGTCAACAAAGTTACAAAATTTGTTATTTTTATTCACTTTTGCATATTATATTTTAATCCAAAAGCAAAGCAATTTTCACTAAAACTTTAAACTAAGCATAATAAACTTTACTGATTTTACTATCTCATAACAATGACAACCTGCATCAGATGTCAGATGTGTCGTGAAATTATTCTTTGTTTCACTCGTCAACTTAGGTATGCAAATAAATCTGGTAAAAAAATTTATAACTTTAAGTCAAGACCAATAAACTTAGCACCATTTAGTTTTTTTCTTTAATTGCATGTCAAACACAAACATATTTGTTATAAATGGAAAATAAGTGTAATCACGTTTATGATATCAAAAATACAAAACTATGTCATGTTCACACATCAATACATAATATCAATAAATCTACCCACCTAAATTATTATTATATTATATATGTTTTGTTATAACTCCTAAATATATACACCATTATTTTTCTATTAGATAGTAAAAACAATTGACATAAATTTACCAACGATAATAAAGATAAATCATAAATTATTATCTATAATTTTAGTGACCATGTATAATATTTTAAAAAACGTAGGTTTTTTTGTTCAAATGTATAATACTATATATAATAATTGAAAGAAAAGTAGAGTATATAATATAGGTATAATATAATATAGTATATTTTTTAAAAGTAATTTTGATTTTCAACCATAGTCCAAATATAAGATTTTTTCAAATAGCCTTGGTAATTTGGTCATTGACTGATAATATGTAATTTTTTTCTAGTAATTATAATAATATGATATTATTAATAATTGTTAAGGATATTTTTACAGGTTATAGCTTTAGTTATGAATTATCTTTTTTAATTATTTTATATATTTTAGTAGTTGTTTGTTGGCTGTCTCGTTTGTCTTACTATCCTAGGAATTGTAGGATGACCTTAGAAATATTGGATTTGACTTTAGCAGGTTCCATTTGTCTGCATTTGACGAGAAGTTATTTGACTGTTAATTAGACTCAGGTTCAGCATTTAGTTTGATTTCCTTTGCTCATAAGATATCGTGTGTATATACCCTATTCTTATACGTGTTAAGATAACCATTTCAGAAATGTATTAACTTTTATTCAAGAATTCAAATTAGCGCATTATTTAAAAAAATAATTGTATACAAAATCATCATATTTTTAATTTTTCACACCATTTTCTGTCTGTAGAATACATATAGTAAATACAACTGCATCTCTATAATTAATAAATATTTCAATCAACATGTTACCTATTTTTTGGCATCTCTGCTGTTACGTCCTTTAGGCCCGGCCTCCACCGCCCATGCTCGCTCGACTGCCATAACATTCTTTTCAAATACTTATATAGTTATAAATTATAATATACAACTTTTGCAATGTTATTTTTTAATTTAATTGACTAGGTATCAACAATTCTTTGACACTCTATCAAAATTACATTTCCATCCACACGATTTGTTCATCTTCGTTTATTAGTTAATTACATTCCACAACTTGCATATAACCAGGCAACGCATGCATTTAGGTACAACAATGTAGGTACCTTGACTATATTCCCATAGAATCCTAACCAAATTAGAATAGTTCATAAAATGAATTACTATATATTTTATTTGCATGGGACAGTATAATACTATGTATTATAATAGCTATATAGCCTAAAATATGTCTATGTGTACTGATTTTTAATATTGTCTTAAATCTTATATTGGGTTCAAGATGGAATATTCTACAAAGAATATAAACTAGAAATTATTTCAATTAAATATTTATGTACCTATTATAGGAGTAACATTTTACATAGGTACTCTTAAATATTAATATAAAACTTAAATTTTTATCTCCACAATACGTTACGTACAATATATAGGACATAGGAATATATTATAATGTTTATTAAATATAATGTTTTACATAAAATACATTCAAGTATTCTGCAAGTAATTTAATTAAAATGTTTGAAAGGTTTAAAAGGTTATTAACTTGTTAAATATAATAATTTAAATAACATCCTACAAATTATTATGTTGATATAACCAATGAAAATATTTTGAAGCTTTTGTTAATGAATAATTTGAAGTAGGGGGTAAAACAATTGAGTTACCCAAACTGAAAATATTTGAAAAGGATACGCCATTTTTCAACAAATATTTTTTAAAAAAGGTGACGATTAATTAATAAATAATATAATACATTTAACATATTTATCAAATATTAAAGGTTAACAGTTTAACTATTTATCAATTTCTAGACTGATTCACATTTTTTTCAGTTAAATAATATTATTATTATTAATTTAATGATTCTTAGAATGATGCGTATTGCAAATAGTGAACCATAATTTCTTTAGTATTTGTTGTATCTTTAATTATGTTATTAATGTTTTTAATTAAGTAAATTAGTAATTGTCACTATTGTTATTGTTGTTATCATAGTTAACATTTAATTAGTATTATCATATTATGTATAATTGGGCTCAGTCTGTATTGTTGATAATAAATAAATAATTTAATTTTTGTTTACAGAAATAAATTATTAAATTGATAATCGTTAATGATACTTTGATGAATCTCAACTTAATTTTTCACAACATACAATCTTAATAGCTATTAACGACCAGTTAGTTTGAACCAATATTATATAATTATTTATTACCTATCTATATAACTTCAAATTTTTACGAAATTGGATATTTAACCTAAGAATAACGATTTTAGTTATGTAATGTTGTTTTAATTCAAAAATATTATTCGTTGGGTCTTGTCGTCTTGAAACTTTTAAGTTTATTATTATATTTTACCATATACAATGACATTTTTAAAAATATTCCGATTAATTTTAAGCTATTGCCTATTTATATCACCTATAAATAATATATCATACCTTTTTACGGTAATTCTGTAATGACTCAAAATTTAATAACAACAATACTTTTATTATATAAAATATATAAAACATTAAAATAATAAATTCTAAGTTGTCGTCAAAATCAGTTTAACCAACGGTATTACTAATAGAAATATACATTTCTATAATAAGTAATAATAATAACGTAGAGAGAAGCAAATCCATGGGACTAATGGTAAATGAAAGAAAGACAAAATATATGATATTATCGCGCAAAGACTATAACCAACAAAGCCTAACAGATAACAGATCAACAGCCATTCCGCTAACAGATGGCTCTTCGCCCTAAAACCAGTTTTAAATTCTAAGCTTGTCTTTTTTAAAACAAAAACTGTACTGTACAAGGTAAATTTACGTCCAATTGTTTTATATGCGTGTGAAACATGGACTACTACGAAAGCAGATGAGCAAAAAGTAGCTATTTTTGAGTGGAAGGTGCTAAGAAAGATATTTGTCCCAAAAAAATATCGCTCAACCAGCCTGTGGGAACGACGGACCAATCTAGAACTTAGGGAATTATTCAGTGAGCCAAACATAGAGCAACGCTGAAAAGCAAGCGTATTAGCTGAGCAGGACACATATGGAGAACATAAGACCGTATAATTTAAGAGGCAACAAAATGGATCCCCAATGGAAAGATACTATTAGAAAGGCCAAGACAAAGATGGGTAGACAGAGTTAAGAGTGACCTGCAAATGCTAGGAGTAATAAACGGCGAAGAGCTATAGCTAATGATAGAGAAGTATTGGGAGAAGTGGTGGTTGCGGTGAAGGGCTTAAATGGCCTATACTCAACCAAAAAAAAAAAATAAGTAACAACAATATATACCATTATACCTACTTAGTACATTTTGGCTTTGCATTTGGTTAATATCATGTAATTTAATAATACACTTTAAATTTCACGCATTAGCATGCAAAATGTCAATTTGCGTGTTTAACATTAAGTATTAACTGGAAGACAAATTTCAAACGATAATATTTAGTTACACTTCAAACCCTTGAGGCAACTATCATTAAATTTAAATAACTTTTCCCATATTATACATAATAATAGATTTAGTTGTTTTTGTGACGACTATTTAGAGAAGAAGGAGTTTTACAAAAGTTTCTTGTAATCTGCAATTTGTCAGTTTATTTAAAAATGTATCTATAGATACCACTTTAAAACGCATATTAATAATAATAATAAACTATACACAACAAGACAATATATCCTGCACCAAGGTGAGCGATTGCATAGATGATTGCCAGATACCCAAATAATAATATACCTATTATATATAATATTACCCTGTCCAACTTTTTATTGATATTTATAACTTTCCTATCTCAGCATTTTGTAGTAAATAATAATTAATTAATTACCTGGGAGTTCCAAGAAATTGGAGGTTCTTCTTTGCCTCCCACGAGCTGTGGCATTAAAGTTAAGTGGTGCTAATTCTTCGTTGGAAAATTGAGAATCACGACTACTTCGACGTGACGCTAGATAAGCTAGACCTCGGCCTCTAGGTGACGAAGGTCTGGAAACCGATGCTGGTTGAGTGGATAGATCCTCCCCCGTGCACTCAGTCAAATCAGACGCAGACCTAAAATAAATTAGAAGTAAGTATTAATTAATCATTTAAAATATTGTTGATCATTTTACAGCGTTTATTAATAAAATTGTTCTAAATAAAACTGCATGATGTAGCATAATATATTACATTATTATTATTATTATTATTATATTATATTTGTTTGTGTTTAAAAACAAATAAGTCAATTAAGACGAACATTGGAAATTGGAATATATCCAAGTAATGAAATACATTTACGAAATACTTGGACGTGTACAATTATTAATTATTATTGCCTATTATTCGCTCCATACTGTTTTAACATATTTCCCGATTAAAGCGTTTCCATTTTAGAAATGCCAAATCATAATTAAAAATGATAAATATTGATTTATCTAATTTGGTTTAAAAACTTAAAATATTATATATTATACACTAGCTGATAACTGATCATTGATCCTGAACGACTTTGCCCGTGACAAATTGAATAATTCCAGTGAATTAACACTACCTTATACTCCATTAAATGTTAATTACACATATTTTTAACACAATATCATTAGGGTAGTTTTAACCAAATATAAAATACAGGCAAAAAATTATATTCAATATTATAATAACTATTTTGTTTTTGTGACCACTAGCACCCAGTGGCAAACTTGAAGAAAAAAACAGCCCAGGATAATCATAATTTTAAAGGCCCTTGGTATACTAACGGTCCTTTATATAATATATAGATACTTTTTTTTTGTAAACATAAATTAGCTTTTACATTTTTAAATATTTTAATTAATTGATATGAAACAAAATAAAATAACTATTGTAAATTTGTTAGTTAGAGTATATCTCAAGTAATTGTTATGAATATAATTTAAACTATTATTAATTTAATTTTAAGTGGGCTGAAGCGTGATTAATTTTCGGTCGAAAACATAGTTCGCGACTTCAATCATTACGCTCAATATAATGTTCTGATATTAATTTTGAAAGCAGATTTGAATTTGTCACTAACTTATCTATGCTTTGACAATTTTATTTTTTTTTTACTTAGAAATTTACTAACGAAAAGAGTAAAAATAGATCATATTCATTATTCAAATTTAAATACATTCGATACGGTAGGTACGCACTTTGATGGCGTGCCACCGTTCGTTAAGAATGTGAATTCATCAGTTTCAATCTGTATAATATTTGTTTTATTTCAACAAGATTTATTCTGTTGCATACAATAGGGAAAGAGAGTTATTTTTTCGATCACAGCATAACTTGGTGGACCAACGCCATATATTTCGTGAATTGTATTACATTATAAATGACTACATGACAATTATTCCAGTACAATGATGGACGCAATCGGTAGTTTGAGTTAGGCACATTTAAATAAGTAGCGTCTAATCAGGTGCGCGTGGAGGACCTTGTTTTAAATGTGACTGTCCTGAAAAGGATATCTTTTTATTTATTCCAATACTAGGGTGTCCGGTGAAGTGTCCCTTGATAGAAAATATATCGGAATAAACTTGACCTCCTTGCCAATCGTTGGTCACTCACGTTTCGTCACGATAGTCTTTTACTACGGTTTGAATCGCCAAGTTAACTGTTATAATGATACACGGGGTTGATGGCGGATCGAGTATCCACGCAGGAGTTCTCGTATATATACCATTCCTCGACGACTCGACGTCAGATATAACGAGAGGTAACCACCGCTATTACTCCGTGTATGTATTAATTAATGACCCGTGGCGATTCGTCTGTGGGAAACTACCAGGCCTGGTGGGACGGTTCCCAGGGTACCACGGCGGTTCGGCCTTCGTCGGATACGCAGTCAGTATAGGCACCCGTAATAGGTCTGGCTCCCTGGTCTGCGGTCGTCGATTCTTTCGACGGTTGTTTGTGGCTATTTGCGACCGGCGTTGGCGATCAGAACATATGACCGATTGTGGTGACTCTCAAAGAGTTTTACACGGGGTCGTATCGGTCCGGTCTGTTGTTGTGCCTTGTTTCTGGTTACTGGATCGGTCGTTCATTAGCTTCAGATGTTTATTCCGGTCTTAAGTCTTTGTCGTTCAATGAGCTGATGAAAACTGTTGAAGTTTTGAAGAAATGAAGTTGAACGGTGATCTTTTCGCTTTGCTTTGCTTTGTTTGGAAGCCAAGGCTATGTTTTAAATTTCATGCAGTTTGCCTTTTACTTATGTCTGATATATACCATGGTGAGTTCATATAGCTGTAAGCGGTCGTAGACGGTGTAACTTGATTTGAGAAGCGGGTAATGTACCTAGTTCTCTTATGTGGGTGAAACTTGATTGGGCGTTTCGATGAAGGAATACCTTTGTAGCACTCTCTGCTTCATTGCGAATAGAAACAATGGGTGGATTAAGGATTCTATTGTTTCTAGTAAGGAAGTGGGCACTGGTGATGATACGTATAGCTACGTTTTGAACCGCCTCGATGTTTCTCCAATTTGACTCTCTTATGAGTGGGCCCCAAGCTGTAGCAGCGTATAGAAGAATTGGTCTGATGTAAATTTTATTTATGGAGAATCTGGTTGACATCGGTATTCGAGATTTACTGTTTAGGATCGGGTATAGTGCAGCTCTGGCTTGCTCGGCTTTATGAACGCAAGAATTAACGTGATGGTGTAGCCGAAGTGTTTTATCGAAGGTGACACCGAGATAAGTAGCCCTATTTTCCAAACGATTAGAGTATCATGTATTTTAATTTGACGTCTGGGCGCATTGCAGCAACACCCGAAGAGTACTGAAACTGTTTTCTGGGTGTTTAGTTTTAGGCGCCATTTTAAGATCCAGTCAGTTGCTGTTGTCACTTGTCTTTATAAACGGATTATTGCTATATTCTTTGAAGTGTTGCTGGAATAAAACATCGTGTCGTCAGCAAATAGAGACGTGGACACACATGGTGTGGTCGGGAGATCGTTTATATAATGACTGTATAGAAGTCGGGAGAGACATGAGTCTTGTGGGACACCTGCTTCTATTCTTCTTTCTGTAGATGTATGGTCAGAAATTTTGATTTTGAAGGTTTGATCTGACAAAAAGGATTGTATGATTTTTATTAGAGGAGTGGGGACTGTTGACATTGTGTGAAGTTTGTGAATTAGTCCATCATGCCAAACTCTGTCAAAGGCTTTTTCCATGTCTAAGAATATGCGGCTGCAGTGTCGGTTGTTGTTAGTATTGATTACCAGATCATCGATAAGTTTTGAAAGTTGGGTTGTCGTCGAATGCCCGTGTCTGAACGCGTGTTGCTCTGCTCTAGGCTTGATGTGTTACATGAGGAGGTTTTGAAGCACTTTCTCGAATACTTTGGACATTGTAGTAAGTAATGATATTGGCCGATAGTTATTTGGTAAGCTGTGATCTTTGTGGTATTTAGGAATCATAGCTATTGTAGCATTTTTCCAGGGTTTGGGAAAATGGGAATGTCTAAGGCATGCTGTAAAAATATTATTTAAGCTAACAATAGCAGAGGCAGGTAGGTGTTTGAGTACAGTATTCGGTATGTTATCGCAACCTAGAGCTTTGCTGGGTGGTAGGTTTTCCCCATACTTCCTTGGGGGAAGTGAACAGAGTTGATTTGGTTGTACTTCTATTAAGCTCTTCAATTGAGTGTGTGACTTCTGGGAGGTCAGTCCTCTGATTAGGAATGAACTAATCTTTCATTGTATCGGCAAATAGTTCTAGTTTGGATTTGGTGTCATAGATTTTTTATCCAGTGATAGATTTCAATGGAGTAATTGCTGGTTTTTTGTGGAGTAGGCGACGATTTAGTTTATAAAGTGAACGGTCTTGGAAGTTGAGGGTACTTGTGAATTTTTCCCATGTTAATTGGCGGTGTTCCTTCAGATGGATTCTGACGTACGTGATTTGGGAATTTAGCATAGACTTGACTGCCGGATTCCTTGTGCATTGCCAGTCTTTTCTTAGATTACGTTTGATGGTGATCTCTTGTAAAATCTTGGTTGGGAGTGGCCCGGAGACCTGGGTTTGATATTTTCGCTGAATTTTGACAGTAGAAGTACTACTGTCCGTACCGATTAGTAAACGTATTGAATATTCTGTTGTTCGATGGGTTTACTATCAGGACAGATTTGGCGGTATCTCAGTCATTTTTTTGGTTACAACCATGCAGAAGTCATCTTCTGACCTACTCTATCCTTGACCGTACTTGTGGTGCTCGTTTTATGTACGGAGATGCTTGTAATTCCTCCCTCAGCCCATGATACGGTGTGTTGCGTTAGTTCTGCGCTGTGATTGGTTATTATTGACATATGCTGATTGTTGTCTCTGTTAAGAGCCTTTTTTTAGTATGTGAAGGATTGTCCCATTACACATTGATATAAAATATGAAAAATGTGCGACAGTTAAGGAGCCTCACTGCCACGTCTTTTTTTTGTCAAGTACTACTGTTTTTAATTTCAACGATACGTGTTGACAATTATCACGATTTCCATTCTGAAAAAATATTAGGGAACAATCGAGCTAAATTTTTAATTTTTTTAATTTAAATTGCAATAAATATTGTAAAAAATTCAGAATTTCTAACTTGAATATTTAATTAACTAAATACAATATTAAAAATGTACCTCGATCGATCCCTCGTAAATGTTGTGGAAAAAAAGAATATTTTGTCAGAATGTAAATCGAGGTGATCGTTGCGACCTATTTTAGATTCTGAGTGGAACGATGAATGTATTGATTTTACATTGATGTGTGTTTTTTTATTTTTTTATTTATTTTTTTATTTTTTTTGTGTCTGTAAACACGATAAGTAGTCGAAATAATGCTTCGATTTCAACTTCAG
>NC_042495.1:86363699-86365186 GCF_005508785.2 Acyrthosiphon pisum
GGTACTTGAAACTTTCTAAAGTATACTCTTATATATCTATGATAGTACCACGGTTTTTTGTTGATGTATAACGCGTTATAAGTACCTAATAAATATTATGATATGATTAATTTGGAATTTATTATAGGTACCTAATATAATATTACGTCTTATACCTAGACTAACATACCGTCTCCGCTCAGAATCGTTTTTCTTATACAATGATATTATATCATTGAATTCAAATTTAATACCATCCATTATACAGTGACCCACTTGTAACCTACTGTACAGCAGAGCGAAATCCACTTACCCACCTTTTTGGAATTAGAATCGTATGTTGGAGTAAAAATAAACAATTTTTCATGATCACAATATTACAAACTGACATGTGCATGCCGCTACAATTGACCCACATAGACGCCACACACACCAATAATCATTTACGACTAAAACATAGATCTCAGGTGGTGACGACGAGATTAGAAATTTCCTAAATGATTCTCTTTAAACCAATGCTATGGGGAGGACCCTTAATGCATAGAAAATTTAGAGGAGAATTCATATCTGCTTTTAAAATTTAAATTGGAACATCCTACTGAGCGTAGTAATTGAAGTCACTGGCAGTATTTTTTGAAAAATAATGTTTGTAATTTAAATTGTATAAAGTTATATTTGGTGACTTTTCCATGCGCGTAGGTAAAATTACAGACGTACATATCCAGTCACAATATGATGCCCCTAACGGCTATAAAAGTGATCGGTACTATGAATTACACACACTAATTTACTTTCAACATATTCACAAGACCCGGCCACATAAACTGAAATATAAAATGCCTATTTTTGATTTCTTAGAATGGATACTTATTAACCTCCTATATATTTCAATTTATAATTTCATAATAATAGTATCAATAAATATATATTTTATATGAGCAGACGCACACCGGGAAATTTCCCGGTATCCCGATCATCCAGTGCACCACTGGTAGCACCCCTATACAAAACAAAAAAAATATTCATTTAATCAAATCCTTGTTTGAGGCGTGAGCCATTTTAGATTCTGAATGGAACGATGAATGTATTGATTTTACAATGATGTGTGTTTTTTTTTATTTTTTTATTTTTTTTTGTGTCTGTCATCACCTTTTAGGACAGTAAAAGTGCTTGGATTTTCTTCAACAGTACCTTTTCTGATAGGAAAGTGAATCTAGTTGGTACTTTGGGGGGGGATCAAAAGTAAAATTTTTCCAGTAGTTTTCAAAAGCGCCGTGAAAAACAAAAGAAAAATTAAGGAAAAACGGGAATTTTTACGCAAAATCTGTTTTCGAGAAAATTGATTTTGGTTTTTGGTGTAACTTTAAAACGAATGACTGTAGATACATGAAATTTTCACTGGTTGTTTATATTGCCATTTTCTATACATGATAAATTTTTCAAAATATTTTGATTTGTTTTGAGGTGTTTATGGACAATTTCAGTTTCCAATTTAATTAGTTTTTTTT
>NC_042495.1:86365920-86369061 GCF_005508785.2 Acyrthosiphon pisum
AAACTTCTAAAGTATACTACTATATATCTATGATAGTACCACGGTTTGTTTTTGATGTATAACGCGTTACCTAATGGATATTGTGATATGATTAACTAGGTCAATTTTTTTTTATTACTATAGATAAGTATACCTATAATATGTATGTCTAATAACTAGACTGACAAACCGTCTCCGCTAAGAATCGTTTTTCTCATACAGTGATATCATAATCATTGAATTCAAATTTAATACTATCCATTATACAGTGACCCACTTGTAACTTACTGTACAGCAGAGCGACATCCACTTACCCGCCTTTTTTAAATGTTATTTTTGGAAAATAATGTTTTAATGGACCCATACAAGGTACAAAGGTACCATGAAAATATCTAGTACTTAACAACTCTTAACTACACCTAGTGCTGGATGTAAGTTGATTATGAATGACAATCAGGACTTCTACGGACTTCTAACAGCGCTAATCGCCATTGATAATATTATATGCAATTTTCAACTTTTATTAAAATATATAATATTTTTATATTGCTATAGTCGTATTGGCTCGAGTAGCCCAGCAAAACTATAGCCTTATTTTATATAACCAATACAAACAAATATGTATTTGTTTTTCGTGAACCAAAAAAAAATCCTTATGTGAACCATTTTTAAAATGCAAAACTAAAACAATTGGCTTCGAGGTGTACGTAATGTCGTTATCGGGTATAGGATTACTGAAGTAGGTACCAAATTTTAGAACTATGAGTGAGAATACTTGTACTCTTTTTGAATTATAGACTGTTGAAATTGTCTACTTAAGAGTCTCGTGCTCCGATAAATGTAATAATTTTAAAATGATGTGTTTTTTACGTCTTCGTGAAGACAAAAAGACAAGAAGTGCACTTTTGGATCAGTATAAAATGGTTCCACTTTGAGAGTGGTTTCTGGTAGCAGATTAGATATGTAAATATGTAATACAAGATTCCTCATAATTTTTTTTTTTACTGGAATTTAAAAACAAAGTTTAACATAAAGCCACATAAATATGTTATGAGCGTTTGAAGTTCACATTTTGGTGACATTGGATATTCAAACATTTACATACATAATAACGATTTATCCTCAGACGAATTTTGTTAAAAATGAAATATGATTGATCATTTTTTCAAATCTATTCAAGCTATTCTATAGTATGTTAGTATTACAAATTTCAGTTGTATAAGTATAACAATAATAAATATATAATAACATCGTTCTACAAATAGAATAATAAATAAATAAATGTAATATATTTATATAAATATTATAAAATATACTAAGTAATAGAGACGGACACAGTAACATACCTGTCTCCGCTCACAATAATAAAATTGCTTTTCGTATGCAAACATTGCAAACATTAATTATCATTGAATTCAGATTAAAAATATCCATTACAGTGCAGGTTTATTCATTGCAAGATATACACTCGAAACAGTCGAAACAGTCAAACCTTACTAGGTGTACTTCTAAGATGTTTATTTTTTTATTTTTCTTGGGAGATTTATTATTGATAGAAGCAAGCTTCTATTTATTTGCATTTTTGAATCATCATTAAAAAGAAATTATATAAATAATTGTATATGAATAAATTTCATACTAACAATTTTGTTTTCAAATCAGGTTATTATAACAGCCGTTTTTTCATCGACCACATATTTAGAAACAAGGACTTTTTTTATTTCATTTAGAAGTTTGATGGCAAAATAAATTCCTTTTTTCAAAGAATCCCCATTCTTTTTTGACTGCAAATTTTTCAAAAAATGACTTTTTGTTTAATAATTTAATTATGAAAGGAAAAATGGATGTGAGTATGCTTAGTGAATCATACTGTATTCATACCTATTTTTTAAAAGTACACCATTGAATAAATAACATAATTTTTACCACTTAATTAAAACTTAAATTCCACAATCGAGAATAAGCCTAATAAAAAATATCAAAAGTACCATTCTACCTTTTATTTTAATTTGAAAAAAGCTTGGGCAGAAATAAAATACTGATTCTATTATCTTCAGTATTTTTATTAGTTAAATTTACCGATTATGTACTCTGCACTGATACAAATAAGATAAAAGCATCATTTTCTACGTCTACAGATGAAAAACTATACTTGTATATTTAATTGCATTAATAACAACTTCGTCACAACTCGTCACCCTCGAGAATGCTATAAAATATAAACGATCAAATATTATTTTTAAGTAGGAACAATTATTTTATAGTATTACCGTGAAGTTTCCAATTTACACTAAATCATTATAATTGTCACATACACAGTACACATAATAATATCTACACCATATTTTAATTTAATATAGGTACTATTGCATACATAATTATATTATATTATACACAGCTTAACAGATTATTCTAATTTACATAAATATTGAACGAAGACAGTAGAACATAAGACTTTTGTACCTACCTACGACCTACCTATATATTCATACTTGCTAATCCAAGACTTAAGTCCAGTAAAATATCTGTTTCTATTAAGTAGGTAGGTATGTGATAAAAATTTAATTTTGTTACAAATTATATACCTATAGTTCATCATTATTTATTTTTAAATTATCTTGTTGTATTCGAGTAACATTTAACAGTATAGCTAATACATTTTATAGACTTTCAAGTCATGGATAATTTAAAATTTTAATTTAAGTACTAAGTTTTATAAATGTTTTCAACTTTATTTTTTTCTTTAGCGACATAATACATACCTATCACATATTAAATGTCATGAAATATTATTATGAATTACGGCTATTGAAACTATTATGTATATTATATAGGTAGTAATAAATAATACATTTTTATACTTTTATAGAAATGAATACTATAGTTTAATATTTAAATTATGTAAGTTATACCTAATGTCCTAATTAAATATTTTATGACAGCTATTAAATTTTAAAAACTTATAACTTTCAAGTATAGGTAACTGCAGTAATTGTTATTTACTTTGTACTAAAGAAACAATTTTAACTAAACCTTCCTTCTATAAATCAAGCAAAAACTGATGATTAACCAGGCTAGTTATCTGTGATAATTTAAATATGATGTACCTACAGTGCCGCATTTAGACATTTCACGCCGCGGCGCAAAAAAAAAATTTTGCAG
>NC_042495.1:86369903-86382875 GCF_005508785.2 Acyrthosiphon pisum
AAAATAATTAAAATTATACAATTTTAATAATTCACAAGTAAGCATATTTCTGTCACAACATTTTGACGCCCTAAAATACTGGCGCCCGGGGCAGTTGTACTCAGGGCTCCCTCCTAAATGCGACCCTGTGTACCTAGTATACGCTCATCAATAATTCTAACTTATAGATATCAAGTATTTTAAAATATTTACATAGTTTTAAACTTTTAAGTTATAACATTTTATAATTTAATTATTTATTTTGTAGGAAAATCTTTCTATTATATAAAAAAAAAGAATTATGATTTTGATATTTCAGTAAATTAACTATTTTTATAGCAACTATAAAACATAATGAAAAAAGGGGAAAAGTAGTTAACTGCCCTATTGGTTGTTGTATATAGATGTCGAGTTTACCTCACAAATCGTATATTAAAATACTTACAGATTGTCTTCTAAAATTATTATTTATATAATAACTGAATTTATTAAAACCTTCTAAGTTATAATATAGGTAATCTTATGATATATATTATTTCAATTTTCAAATGTTCTAACACTTGATATTTCGTACACAAAACATGTGTAACATATTATTATGACCATTCAAACAGTATACATTCGAATATATGACCTTCAGATAGATAATATTTGATCTGGTAATCCTCACTTCATACTGACACCTTGCGCTAAACAACATCGGTTCCCAAACTTTTACGACCACGGCACCCTTAAGAAAAAGTTCCGTGTTTCGTGGAACCCCAATATCCGTTAAACGAATATTTTATAGCAATATTATACTATAGTAACGTTTTTTCCCAAATAAAATATAAAATAATTTTCTCAATATTTACGCATACATCTGGCGGAACCCTTGAGATTATCCCACGGAACCCTTAGGTTCCGCCGAACACACTTTGGGAATCGCTGGTCTACAACATTAAAAGCTGAATCTTGTACTAATAGACACAGACTCCAAAATGGTAGTCCACATGACGTTATAAATTAAAACATTCTACCTTATTAGGTATTGAAAAAATCAAATAAAAATGTTTGTTTCTTTAAATCCTTTAATAATATTGTAATCTATACATTTTTAAATATAATGATTTAACTATGTAGTTACATACCTATACAATGCTATCTGATGTACAATTGTACAAATAATAAAATTGTAAATGTACATACCTAAGCATAGGCGCAACTAGGGTTGAAATTCTGGGGGAGGGGGTAATTTTAAAGTAACAATAAAGTAATTTTATTTAAATAAACTATTTATTTAAAATAACCCATAGAGGGTTTATATCTAAATCAATAAGAGATATTTTTTGATAGGCTAAATCTTAGTCAGGGGGCTTAGCCCCCCTAGCCCTCTCTAGTTGCGCCAATGAACGTAAGTATAGTTTATCATTGATATAAGTCAGAAAAACTTTGATAAGAACAATTTAAAAAGAACTTTATCCTGGGACAATTATTACAAATTATAAAATGGTAATAAATATCAATTACTATAATTTTCATATCATCGTATACCATATCCACTATATCCACTATATCCGCCAAACCTATTTATACCATTGAACCATTTTATCTTTAGTATATAAATAATTACTTCAAATTTAGATTTAGATTTAGACTTACATAAAAACGATTAAAAAAATCATCTGCTTAACAATTTACAGGATGAAAAGATGATGTTTCTCATTTGTAAAAAGGAGTTAGTAGGTATGAGTCCAGGATACTCCTTAAATAATATAAAAATCTAAGTAAGTATTTGAAAATATGATGTTTAAAATATTTATTTGAAAATTCAAAATATCTAAATTTGAATAAAGAAATAAATGGATGCGAAGCAATAAACATGCTTGGTGGACATTGGCGAATCTACAGGATGTGCCGGGTGTGCCAGGGCACACCCTGCGACTAATAAAAACTTTGTAGGGCCCATAATACTTATTTCAGTTACAACGTTATTGGATCTAATGTCTAAACATTAAACAATTTGTATTTTAATTTTAATACATTTTTATGAGTACAAATATTGTCAATAAATATTGTCCAGCTGGTACCTAAGCATAGTTGATAAGAGATCAGCAACATTATTATCTAGAAAAGAGGTTTGTCTATTTATTTATAGCACGGCTATAGCCGTGATTTATAGTCATTAATTATAATCATAGTTATTAGTTATTGGCGATTGAAATTTGAAACTTGAAAGTGATAAGCTGTAATGGGGACGGTTCAATCGCCAATATTATGTAATTTAATTTTACCAGTATTTATCATTTTTATGGTTATTGACAAAATTAAAAATACTTTATTTCGTATTAACACAGAAGTATAAAGTATAATATCATATCGTTTAAGCTTAAGAATTCAAGTGGTCCTCAATAAGAGTGTTAAAACAAAAAAAAAAGAAGAAAATTGAAAAAAGTGAAAGGTTCATTAAACAATAGTTTTTAAACAAAATTGATTCAAGAACTTAATACTAATAAATAATATAAATATCTAGGTATTTAATTATGATAAATTGCATTAATTAATATCATTAATACTCCAACCGGAACATGTTCACATACTGTCTATAAATGGTTAGATTGGTTGGCTGTTTCAAACTGACAAAATGTATTTAACAGTTTCAATCAAGTATTATCAATGTTTGTAGTGATACCCGTAACTAGTTGTGGATGTGAGCGTATTTTTTCAAAAATGACTATTGTTAAGTCTAAGTTAAGGTCCGCTATGTCTCAAGATCGCTTAGAATCTCTCTTATTTTTATCTGTGGAGCAGGAATTAACTCAGTGGACATAATTAATATTGTAATTGAAGAGTTCAAAGTTATGACTCCTAACCAAAACAGATTCATTTTATAAAATGTACCTATAAAAAATAGTTGTTGATTACTACCAGTTATATTATAAATTTAATACAATTCTTTGTTATTAATGATGATAAAATTAAGATGTTATATTAAACTTCCAAGAGTTTTGAACATAATTGATTAACAATTTAATTGTTGATTGTAAGTGTGTCCAAAAATAATTGAGTAACATATATTGAACTTTGCAATAGTTGTAGTTTATTAAATTGAATAATTTTTAAACATTACATGTGTATTTTACAGCAAGAAAAATATCATCTAAACTAATAAAAATTAATCTTAATATTGTTTAATATTATTAATATTGTTATTTCAAATAGGAAACCTCTCTTAAACGTATGATAACTGAGAGGTATTTTGAATTACAGAGGGCCTTTTTGAGGTAAAGGCACACCCTACTATAAATTCCTCGATTCGCCTATGTTGGTGGATCACCCTATATATTATATATTATTATATCAATTATCAACCTGTTACGACATAACTAAGACGAATTTTTTAATCTGTCCTACAAATTGCGGTTTACGTGCATGTAACTATTAATTATTATAATAATATTAGGTATTATTATTATTATACTAAATGGTCGTACTTACCTAATATAAAAACATCCTTATTTATTACCAACAAGTACCTACTTATTTATTTTATTCGTTTATATTTAGCTCGTACCATAATAATTATATAAAAGTGAAAATATAGAGCGTACCATCAACTTTACTCAGAACAATGTAGATGTGATTGCTCGATAAATATATATCATCCATTTATAAAATATATATGTATTACGCATTTGCGTGTATCAGTCATCACTCATCATTGAATAATAAATTGACCGAAGTACCTATCTAAATCTTGAATGATTTTAAGAGTAAAATCCACCCAACAATAAAAAAAATATACCTATTCATTAAAAAATACATTATTTTAACAGACTAAACTGATTTTCTTTGTATGAAAATTAAATTAAAATAACTGTGATAAAGAAACATATATTACCTATTAGGTAATATTTTTTCACGCGGTAACACGAGAAAAAAAATGTACACATAATGAGATAAACCTATTTTTTGCCTGGCATAAAAATATTATATATTTAAAAAAGGTTCAGTCATTCACAAATCGATCTCACACTTTAAAATGTGTATATAAAATAATAATTATAATACCTATTGAAATAATATCAATCATCATTAGCAATTTTAACTCAAATATTGACATTCGTATTATACTTATAATTCTATACCTATTACGATAAATTGAGGAGTAAGAATTTTATGCAAACTATGAATACAAATTTACAAAATATGTACATAATAATATTATTAACTATAAGGAAACAATATTTTTGGTAGCAGGTAAGGAGCCCAGTCTAGAATTTTTCACATGGACCCCTTATTATCAAGTTCCACCACTGAATATTTATAAATGAAAATAAACATTAAAAACAGGTACTGTTTTAAATTTAAATGTTGATAAACCCCAAGTTAGAGGGTATCCACTGCACTGGTGGGCCTCTTTCCTCACGCCATTCATGTTATGTACCATCAAGTTTTTTTTTGCTATCAAATTTACTTATTTGATAAGTAAATAATGCAACGCTGCATGATAGTAATGTATAATTTACAAGAACGTGCTCAATAAGTATGGGTACCTAATAGGTTACGGTCGGTATAGGTACTTATAATATAATATTACTTAATGCGAAACAGCACGTGCGACAACGAAAAGGAATAATGTGGACCAACCTGTGGGTGTTGCACGCGCTATCACTGTTGGTGTTGTACGACGTGGAAGTAGCGGCGCTACCGGTGGACGGACTCCTGGGTAGCGTCCTCGGTGTGTTTGGGTTGGTGCCTCCGCTGCGGCCGTAATGGTGGACAATGGCCGAGCCACCAGACGACGAAGAGGCGGTGATCGCGGAACCCGCGGACGACGGAAATTTAAACACTGCACTAGACGACGGGGTTGTGGGGCTTCGGCGCGGTGGCCCGTCGGTCGGCGTGGTCACGCTCAGCGACGGGCTCCTTGGTGGCGTGTAATACGACGTGGACGACGAACCGCCGCCCGGTGGCGTTTTATGATGCATGTTGTGATGCGCATCCGGAAACGAGTTGACATGTCCCAGGTCCCGGCGGACAACGGGTCGCGGCTTGTTGGCCGCCTTGGCGCTGGACGACCGCCGGCATGGCTGATGGTGGTACGCGACCGCTGGCGGTTGCTGTGCAGCCGGCTGCTTGAAGTTATTGATATTGCTGTTGGCATTGTTGTTATTGTTATGATTGATGCCGGATGACATGGAACTAGACCCGCCGACAGTACTACCAGGACCCGCAGTGGCAGCGACGCCACCGCTGTTGGACACGTTAACGGACGACTTAGACCGGGGCGAGCAGAGCGCAAAGTACGGCTGAGACCGTTCGGAAAACGACGTCTCGGACGATCCGATCTCGCTAGCTGAATCGGAACTCCGGAACGTCCGCATGGAACTGCTGTGCGATGACATGGTTGCGTGTACGATTTGATCGCCGCTCCTGCTTCTGTCTATGTCGCTGTTTCTGTCGGTACTGCTGACGATGCGGAGGCGGCAACAGGTGGACGCCGTGAAGTCACAACGTGCGGTCTGCGAACGCCGGCTGCACCGCCGCCGTCGCGCACGCTGCCGATTAGTCGCGGAGACGGCGCGCGGTGCAGCGCGTCACTACTTGTACGATATTATCCCCCCGGAACAGACGTAAATTTTCAGAAACTTATTTTTACGCGTAATTTTATATTTTTTATATACGACCTGAGTACTCGACACTGAAAAACGAACGGGCCAACGTGTACGACAATATATATTTTAAAATGTGGTAGCACACTATAAAAATAATATAATTAAAATGATGACAATTGAGAGTACAAAAAATAATGATGATTATAAGTCAAATTTTCATATTATCGTTTAGTCGCGTGTATCGAGGGCAGCGCACAGCAACACGTGTCCCGGTCGCCCCGCAGCTTTCGCGGATGGAGCCGAACGGTACACTGAACTGAACGCCGCTACGTGAAGGGTCTACACGACTTTTAACTGAATCGCGGCCTCGGCGGTGGCGGCGTACCGTTTGTCTGAGCTGTACTACAAGTTGGGGCGAAAACTCGTTCGTGAAACATCTAACGCCATCTAACGGTGGTTTACTAGTATTTATATGATGCCACCACGATTTAGAAAATATTACTCTTTTCTAAATCGAAATTGCTGCAGTAAAGCCGTAAGCGGAGTAAGCCAGTATCATCCAAATGTGTATATACGGGATAATCCATTTATACGTAGTAAGACACTCATCATAAGCGTCATAAACGTTATAAGGTTATAACTAATGTCTACACCTTGGTCCTTGAGGAATGAGCAGCGCACTGGACAGTGGATACCACTACATCATATTCTGCTATACGACTTATAATATTATAGCGGTATTTATATTATGGTCGGAACGGTCAATGTTCAATCTTCGCCATCGCCCCTTTCAAACGATTTATCAATTTGTTTTTATCATATAACATGGTTTACTGAAAATTAAAATGATATTATATTATAATAACTGAAGAGAATAGAATTACCTCATTACTAAGTAAATTCCTAATAAGATAGCTGTTGTTCGGAACTAGTTCATAACGTGAGTTTGAAATGACTGCACGCCATCTGTTTTTTTGCTCAGAATCATGCCTCACAGGAAAAAGTCTCACGCTTCGTAGAGTGATCAGATTATAATTGTTTTTTCTTATGTAAGAGAAATACTTCTCACACGACGCATTGGACTTGGATTTCCAAAATTCTATTTATAAACAATATAATTCGATTTTTAACATGACCAATTTTCTTAAGCTTTTGTTGTTTTTATTATGTTCGTAAAAATCAAAGTCCAACGCGTACTATAAAAAATTATCCTCTTTCTAACAAAAAAAAAATAATCAAATCAGACCAGTCTTTACGATGCGTTAGAATTTTTTCTGTAAAGCGTGTTTTGAGCAAAAATCACGCATTTTGATTTTGGTTGGCGGTGCCGTTGACATGACGTGCGGCATGCAGCCCGTGGTTAGATAGCCTGATACCCGCATACAAAATCACTCACACTAATTATCATTGATGAGTGATGACTAACACAAATGTGCGGTGGAAACGAAATAGGTCTTTCTATGGTTCTAGAACTAAACACAATGTATTAATTATTATATCAATATATTCATGAATAAAATTTACAATTAAAAATTGAAGCGTTATAAAAAAATAATTAAATGAGACAATAATTGTCATTAATACAATTTTAATTTGAACTATTACCTATAATATTATATAATTTTATATTTTATGTGTTATGTAATATTATACTTATATATTTTTAAATGTTACACTATAGGTACCTATAGAGAACAGTATCATAATATTTCAATTTTAAATTGTCATTATTTTTCAATACAACATTATTAATATAAGTACAGAAGTTTAAAATTGATAACGAAAATTGAAATTGTATTTTAAATTCAAGGACTTTCATTTCATTTACTTGTATATTATCAAATAAGGCTACAAATAGATTTTTTTAAATTTAAAATCTGTACATAAATATAAAAATACTGAATGGATATAGAAGATGGATAAAAAACAAGATCTAACGAGGTAATTATTATTTATTAGTAATACCTATAGGTACTAATAAGTAATATTATATAATACATCTATATCTATATATTAATATATTGTACCTATAGTAGTATAGGTATATCGTATTATATGATATACGCCTCCGCTATGATTTACGTTAAACAAAAACGTTATGAATTAGGACCGAAGCTTGCTTGGGAATATATTACGATTTACGGCACGCGGGCTTTGGATTTACTATTAATATGATTACTCATTGGTTCGATATTCTACGTAATGTATGGACTATAGGACTATAATAGTCTATAGGTACCTACGCTGTAAATTGTAATACATAGCAGATATATCTAAAGCGCTAGCTAAGTAACTCATTAATTAAACAATAATACAATATATTATGAATATATTATCAAAGTGACAAAAACTAATATATAATTTTAGAAATATTAATAATAGGTGCTATATTGCTACAAATGCGATTTGCAACGGGGTCGGGGATCATCAAACTTGCTCTTTTAAATTATAATATTATCACGGATATTATATATTTATATGAATCGAATACCTGTAGTTAATAATATTGATAAATGCAAATTATATTAATTTTGTATTCAAGTAAATGGTACCGAAGATTTGTTGTTTCTGTCTACTACACGTATACAAAATATTTACAATATAGGTACCTACCTATACAGGAATAAAGTCGTATATTCTATTTTCAATGTACTGGTCTATCGGGTTATGTACAATGTACCAGAATACAATTAAAGTATAGGTACCTACGACCTACAATAAAAAATAAAGAGATTTTTACTTTTGACTAATTATCAAACTTTCAGTCTGACGGCCTATATTTACTGCAAGATTATAATACATGTTACATGTATTACATGTTACTGCAGTAACATCACACCGGAGAATTACAGGCTCCTGCACCAAATTCGTGTGCACTGCGCGAGAGGTTTTGTTCGACTGTTTTCAAATTTGGACGCAAAAACTGGGGCCGGGACGTACTTGATGTCGGCCAAGGTAAATCGCACTGTGATTTCGGCACCGAACTAGAACGGCGCGGCATCCCGGTGGATCCACGAGATCGCCGCTTGGCTGCTGCACGTCCACTTCGACCGACCGAAACTGCATTGGCGACGAGACGGGCGGCGTCTCGATCTAGACTTTGCGGTGTCTCGATCTAGACTTTGCGATGGCTACGAGCGTCATCATTGCCATGTTGACCAACAAAATAAAATAACAAAACTTTGACCTGGCATAATTTGCCACGACCATTTCGGTCGAGCCGTTAAGTGGCCCGACCGGAACCTGCAATGGCGGCGATTCTATAGTCTATACGTTGGTTCAGTAACATATACAGCACAATTTGATGGGTTTGGTTTGATGTTGGGTGATTATTTATTATACTATGACTAATAAGTGTAACATAAATAAAAACAAAACAATACTAAATACAAGTTTTGATAAATAAATCACTTCTAGAAGGAAATGTAGGTACCGTGTACATATTTTAGATACCTACTTATAAATTATAATGTTATTTATATTAATTATCCTACTAGTAAGTTGTAATCAAAATAATACTTACAGTATGTGTGGACTTTGATTCTTGATATTTTAGATTCGGAGCAAGACAATACCAATTTTTAACAACTTTGGTTTTGTTTTTTTGGTGTAACTCAAACGATATTGACCGTCGATCCTTTAAATTTTTTGGGCAAAATTGTAAATTGTTACTCCACGATGTCGTAAACTATCTAGCTTAGTTTTGAAGTTCGCTCGGAAATCCTTCCACCACAAAATTCTCTAAAAGTAAAATTTGTATTAAAAAAGCCATCAAAAGGTATGCCGCCATTCAAGCGGCTCCAGCGACATGGTTAGGGGGAGGGGGATAAATCATAATTTTCAGACAATTTTGATGATGTTTTTTTGTAATTTTGTTTTTAGCAGTATAAAATTGTTTGGAAATACAGCTTGAGGGCCATTGGGGGACCACTCCTGCCGTCAATACCTAAGTTAAAAAAAGTAACATTTTCCAAATGTTTTTTCTATCATCTTACCTATGTATCACCATTTAAATGAATAGTATGGCACAGTTTGAGGCATCAAAATAAGATCCATCCTACTTTCTGGTAAGCTTTTATATTCTGAGCGGAGAACCGAGAATGTCTTATTATACAATGATAACCAACAAAGCTTAAAGGCAGCCAATGCGTGTTGTCGGTTTAAATTTAGAAAATAGATGTTTTACGCATGGTCAATTCTAAGTAGCTTACTCCAGAGTAGGAACTCCAAGAAATCTCAATTATGTATAGACCAAAACAATAAACCAAAAATAATGTTTATCCACTCGCGTTACGCCAAATGTTAGCATTAGTTTAAATTAATTTAAGTTGTTTCAATTATAGGATTGAATAGTCAAAAATATCGTTTATTCGACTGAATTATTAAAAATAATGTAATTAGTTCATCATAAATTTATACTATTTAAAATGATGGGATCTTATCAGTATGCTATCTTTGATTTTTAAAAATTGCTATCCATTTTTAAATATACATACAGGCAACAGAGGTAAAATAAATATACAAAAACTGGACAATAACTGCAGGGTGGCTATTATATATGAATTTAGTTTTGTTTCTCGAAAATCTATTATTTTTCTGTTTATTTAAGTGGTTGAAATCGGTTACATATTATATTACTATTATAATAAATTAGAAGAAATATAGCATATACATTTTTTTATTAAAAAAAAAAACAAATTTTAGCACGGGCAACGTCGGTTGAGCATACAGCTAGTTAATATATAACAATATATTATATTATTATGTTGTAACTTGCAGTATATAGTATTGTAGGTATACGTACTATTATCAGTGCTCGAATTGGAGGGGTGCGCAGGGGGACGGAGCTCCCCTACTATTTTTATTTTTTTTTTGCGTACCATATATTATATCATTGAATTCAAATTTAATACCATCACACTGACCCACTTGTAATCTACTGTACAGCAGAGCGACATCAACTTACTCACCTCATAAAATAAAAAAATATTGCACAAAAATGTTTTTATAATATTTCCATGAAAATATTTTTTTTTTTTTAATATGATTAAAATGTTTTGTTAATGTTTTTTACAAAATATTTTTCAAAAGTGAACTTCTTGGCCAAAAAATATAAATAAAATATTTCCTTATTATTCACGCAACTTTTTCAAATATTTTGAAAACTATATTGTTTTCCTGAAAATATTTATACCATAGTTGGGAAATATTAAAATGCTGTGTGGGCAGTAGTTCACATATCATAGATCATATACAAGTAAGTTATCTAAGGCACAGGCACTGATGTGTACTGTAGTACCCACTATCTTAAATCGTGTTCCGAATGAAATGTTATCAGTTTCATTTTTTTTCACAAATTTTTTTATACTAATTATCAAAATATGTGGTCTCTTTTGAATCAAAAACAATAATTATTAATTTTGTTATCTATTTAGTACCTAAATTGAATAAACAGATCATTATAATTTTTTTTTCTCCTGTAACAATGAAAGATGTAGATATTGCTATCAAAATATTATACACCTATTTGGAATTCAAAATGTGTTGCTGAAAAGTGGTATTTAAAATGTGTGTAAGGTAGGAGCGTGGGGGGGGGCAAGGCCCCCATGGTTCTGTGTTGAGTAATTGCGCCCTTGAAACGAAGTTTTTAAATCGTTGGATTGAGCTCCTCTACTTAATTTTTCCCAATTCGAGCACTGACTATTATGATGATTATTAATTCTTTTTTTTAGTAGGTTCCTATCTAGCCAGTATATGATGTTTCATATAATAATGATACCTAATAATTATAAATTATAATGTATTTATGTAGGTATGTACTTAATTCTATGTACGTTAGTGCGTACCTACTAATTATTAATTTCGGTAACCACCCATTAGAACCATGGAATTCATGTTACGCAGTATGTACATTATTAAACTATTAGGTATTTATAGATGATAGTCTGTTTAGTTTGAAAGTCAAAACCGTAAAAGGGAGGCTATAAATCTTTTTTTCAAAATATATTACAAAATTGAATGATTTTAATTGGTAGTAAGTTTTACATCATTTAAAGATCTGTACCATTGGTGGGCCTATGATTTGAATTTTGAGTTTTGGAGTATAAATTAATCTACATAATATATATGGTATACATATATTATATAAATTAATGAATGTTTTTCTGATAGTCTGCTATTTCTCTGTCAATTGTCTTCTACCTATAGACTCAGAAACTACTGGACTATTTTCAATAATAGTTATATCTAAGGCTAGGATTTATATGCATTCCCATGTTTTAAAGTGTTTTTTGTAAGTGTCAACTATTATTTAAATAATATTCTGCAGCTTCGAGATATGAAATCAAAAATATGTGTTATCAATTAGGTATCATTCAAAAGAGCAAAAAAATTGAAAAATTATAACGATAAAAAATATAGTAAAATATATAATTATTTTCCAAAAATGTTGTTGTGTAACGAATTAAAATATTATGCACAGTTTTTTTTTTTTTTAAAGCGTCAGGTTTTACTGATACAAATAGTGTCTTACGTTAAATGGATCACCCCCAGTGGCGGCTCATAGCATGGACGACGCGACGATCGCAATCCCTACTGAAATTAAAGAAAAGAAAAAGATCAAGTTTGTTCTTATATTTATTGAAAAAAAAATAAAATAAATTTTATACTTCTATGTATTGATATATGTATTCTGTGTATTTATTATTTATTAAACTGCAATTTTTAAATAATTTATTTTATTTTATTCATTTTTTCGTTTGCGAACATTGAATTGTTTCTATCAGAAACCAGGAGCGTATAGGTACGCATGCAAGCACATGCAAAAACGGGCAAAAACATCGTTGCCCATATGGAAAAATATTAATATAATACAATAATATTAGTATGTCATTTATTTTTAAAATTAACTACGTATACGTTCGCCGTTGTCAGTCGCTTTTAGGCAGTGGCGGATCCAGGGGGGTGGCGCAGGGGGCGCGCGCCACCCCCTCAGCCCGTGTTTAGTTGTAAAAAATGTTTCCATAAAATAATAATTGTGTAAGACAGGCAGTACGACGCTTTTTTAAACCTCGAATCGCCGGCCATGACGGTTATAATATTATCTACATTCAGCATGTTTTTTTGCTATTATTGTGGTTAATATTTATATTAAATCTAAAAATAAATATTACAATCGAAATATTTTCAGGCAACGCGCTACACCGTCGGCACGCCGTTATGGCGTTATATCTTCCGATCGTCGTTATCGAAATATATTGAACTAGCCATAATTTTTCAATAAGTTAAGAGGACGCCGTACCCGGATGTGTTGTCTCCGTCTTACAAACGTACGACATAGTAAATTTTCGTTCGCTAGTTTGCAATAGGGTGCTGTCATTTTTGATTTTAGAGTGAA
>NC_042495.1:86383143-86442456 GCF_005508785.2 Acyrthosiphon pisum
TAACATTATACAATTTTAACTTCAATGGAATTAAATGGTTTAACTGCAAAAAATCGGAAGATCAATATAATTAAATGTCCTCAAAATGTGCGCCCCCCCCCTCAGAAAATTTTTGGATCCGCCCCTACTTTTAGGCGTGACATTTAATGGGGCCATGGCCCTACCATAGATATCATAAATTACCTATAAATAATAATTTCTTGTTGTTATTTTGAGAAGAATTTTTGGACCAAACGGATATCCCCCCATCCCCTAGAAGACAATATTAAAATCCGTTAATGGATGATATTGTTGATTAGTGTTTTTAAACATACCTGTCTATTAATATTTAATAAATATTATTTAAACATATTTCTGTATCAATATTATTATACTAGTACCTAGGTATAATAGCATACTACAAATTACAATAACATATAGATTTATTTTCAATGCATCCTGCGATACTTTGAAAAATATAGTTTAAGGATTACATTTTAAAATTAATAATATAGGTAAGTACTATCAATAAGTAGTATCAATCAACTAAATACCTAGGTATCACTCTAGACAAAAGGCTAACCTGGGCAAATCATACAAAAAATAAACGTAAACAACTTAACTCCCGCCTCCATTTACTCCGACCTCTTCTAAAATCAAAAATAAAATATTAATTTACAAATCTATCATAAGACCAATATGGACCTATGGTATTCAAATATGGGGCCCAGCGAAACCAGCTAACATCCGTCCCATCCGAGCCTTTCAATCCATCTCATTAAGACTCTTAACCGGTGCTCCGTGGTATATCACAAATTTAGCTCTCCATAACGACTTAAAACTTCCAACAGTAAATGAACTTGCTAAAAGCCACTATAAAAAAATTCCATTCCAAATTAATTAACCATTCTAACCCCTTTATCAAAAACATGTCTTCTCTCACACTACCTCTTAATATTCCTCGACGGTTAAAAAGAAATTGGGCTAGAGACCTTCTAATCTAAATCTAAAATTAAAAATAAAATAATAAAATAAATTTCAATGCCCGAACTCAAATTTTCTGAGGTTCTGTCACTGGACAGTCTCCTCTTCATGTGCTTCATGTCTTTCTTTAATCACTATCATCATTGTTACTTATTGTTTTATGTGTAAACAGATTGTAATATATTTTTAATAAAAAAAAAAAAAAAAGTAAGTACTATAGTAGACACGGAAAAGTCAGGGGGAACATGTTCCATCTCAGACCAAGACTGTGCGCGCGACGACGCCGCGGTCGAGGAACTAAACGCTGCTGTTGATTGTTCCATGACCGAACGCGCGTTCGTTTATCGAACGTCCTTGTCCGACGGTGGTAATCACGTTTTGCTTGATTTTCTCTCCCGGCGCTCCCTTCCACCCCCCGCCAACCGTAAACATCAAACGCGGACAGAGCGCAACGCGCGCCGCTGTCGGTGCGACAGAGACGACTACTACACGTATTGTATCGTCGTTTCTCCTACGCCTGCCCGCCACCCGCCCACCCATTTCATCACCGACGGACGCCGTTCGCTATTCGTACACACAAGTACACAACATTGAACATACGTGCGACCACCGAACGGGCTCTACTGCTATAGTCTATAACCACACGGCGGTTTGTTGTTTACGCGGTCCGAGCGTGTCTCGTTAGTTTAGGTGTAACAAATTCATCGTCTTCGTGCGTATTAAACAAACACTTGTTTTCTATCTCTCTCCCTCGCCCGACTCGCCGTCCGCGCATTGCGTACGTTGCTCGCACCACCGACCTACCCCGGACACGCGCGCTCCAACGGCCCAAGCACTACTTCAGCGGGAAGCATCCATTTCGTTAACGATAATATTCTTCATGTTTCACAATGAGTGATTATTCAGCGGTGAATCCGCCAACGGAAAAGAATCAGAGTCAAGCGTTCGCGGCAGCTTTACAACGCGCTAAAGAGGTACGTTGTGCACGCCGGAGACGGCCTTGCCCGCCCGCGTAAAAACCGCGCCGGCTGGTCCGAGACGGTCTTCGTCGCGGTCGCATCCACACCCGGTGATCCTCGCTGCGGCGGTAATCGTCGTTAACCGCGTCGTCACTAGCGTGCCGGCGATTGTTGCACGATTATTGTTGTTATTATTGTTATTACCTAATACCTATTAACCCATGTCTGCGTGCCGCCAAACGTTGGTCCGCACCTGTGCTCACATCGTACGTGGTTGAATTCCACTCGTTGACACAACGCGTGTTTGTCGGGCGCGCGTTGTGGTTTCCGACCATTTTTTTTTCGGAACACTACCTAACCTACCCGCACACCTATCCCTCCGTCAGTTTTCTGGTCTGTAAGTGAAAAATTATGGAAAAAAAATTTTTTTTTTTACTAAAAACTTTACCCATTTCTGATGCCCTGTCTCCAAAGCTTTTAGTTTCACGTACGCCGCTTCAATCACAGTTGACAATGACGACGACAGCAGATGCCCAAACAATTGTTTTCCGTTCTTTACTTTTGAACGTCAATTAATTCCAGTTTTCTATATTTTTTCTTTTTTTTTTCTAAATCTCCAGCGAAGTGTTATTATAATGTCGTTGGCGCCTTCAGATCAAGAAAATGTTGAAAACGTAACATTTGATTGGATACTCTTATACTATGGATTAGGATTCTGTTATTTTAATATAAATGTCTGGGCTTAGTCAATAATCATCTATAGTTGTACCTATTCTTTTTAATAATGTTTAATTACTAATTGATTAGTTTGTTATAAACCATGCATTTTCTGTACATAATAAATGTCATTTTTAGCTATCAATACCATTGTTGATTCAAAATTATTATCAATTAAATATTTAAAAGACTCGTTCTATGTATATTGAATGAGGTCATCATCTCATAGTTGAATTCAATTTTTATTGACTTGGATAAATATTGTTGATGCCTATACATACCTAGTTTAACTTAAATATATTATGAAAAATTAGTCAATTCAAAATAAGCAATCATTTTAATTATGTTATAAATGATATACCTATAAACTCATATTCCCTAGGTACCAATATATTTTAAGGAAATTAATATATTGATTTCAAAACTTCAAAAGACTTCCCTATTCATCTCGCTATTCATTATGCCTATTCTATATTTTTTCTTAAAATAGTGAACTATAATTAATGAACTAGTAAAATTAGTTAAGAAGTATTGATTAGCATTGCTCCTATTTTAAATATAAGTATATTATTAAATTATGTTTAATTGTTTAACTCAAAATAGGGTGGCTAATGGGTGGCTTCTTTCCTCAAAATATTTACATGTAAATACTCCCTATCACATTTGCTTATTATCCTAATTAAGAATAGATTGTAAATCTCTTATAAAAATTAAAAAAAAAATGTATTTAGTATGCATTGTCCACATTTTTAATTGTAATTGCTATCAAGGGGTGGCTACTTCAAACAAACCATTCATGTTCATAAATACTCTTATTCAAATTTGATTTTTGTTCCTAGATTCTAAATATCTTGTAGCAAAAAAAGTTGTAACGTTTGAAGAATACCTACCTACTTTTGAGATTTTATGGTTTCAATTAGTAAAAATGCATTAAATATAAATAGGTAGGTGCATAAGTACCCAGAAACTTAAGAATATTTTCCATTCAAATAATAAGCATTCATTTTAGATACTATCATTCCCAAGCTTATAAATTTGGTATAATCTAATAATATTTTAATAATTAAAAATAAAAATTGCTTGTGTTTATATATTTAGATAGCAGCTAAAATCCAACCATCTTCCAAAGCTAGTTCAACAACAGGATCTATATCACCAGAAACACATAAAAGACCTTCAGAAGATTACGGTAACCCATCAGGTATTTGATTTATATAAATAAACAATATCCTAATTATAATTGATTGTATACCTGGAAAACATATAATTATTGAATTGTATATTTATTTCTATATTTAGAGCCTGATAGAAAAAGGTTAGCAACATCTCCGGTGGCTTTAGCCGCCGCGCAAGCAGCAGCCGTGGCCGCCAGAGTGGCAGCAGCAGCAGCAGCCGGTATCCAAGGCATCGGTGGGCCTGGATCACAATTTGGAAACGTTATTAACGAAGAAATAAAAGTACCTGATAAAATGGTTGGACTCAGTAAGTATAAAATATTCATGTTTTTCAGTTATAATTAGTAGCAAATTTGATGTACTATGTGCGTTAACCCTTTGCAAAGTTATAGGCCGCGGTGGAGGACAAATTAGTCGACTGCAGGCTGAAACTGGGTGTAAAATTCAAATGGCGCCAGATAGTCCTGGCTTATTAGAGCGATCCTGTACACTTACAGGAAATGCTCAAAGCATAACGTATGTGTTCAATTATAATTATTTATTTTCTTTCTTTCTTAAAACTTACAGATATTCATAAATTCAAATCTAGGTTAGCTAAAGAGCTCATACAAAACATTGTACAGAATAAAGTATCTGTTGAAGGAACAGGTGGTGCAAAAATTGAAGGACTTAATATATCTTCCCCACCTTCCCAACCAGCTTTTACTCAAGTAGAGACAATTAAATAATATTTCAAATAAACCTTACTTCATTCAAATTGTCTTCACTTAATATAGGCCCAAATAATGATACCTGGAGCCAAGGTAGGACTTATTATTGGAAAAGGAGGTGAAACTATTAAAATGTTGCAAGAAAGTTCAGGAGCAAAGATGATAGTTATACAAGATGGTCCTAATAGTCAAGAAAATGAAAAACCTTTGAGGATATCTGGTGAAACAGCCAAAGTTGAGGTAAATTAAATTTGTAGTACATTATTTTAAAAATCAACTCTTTTATTTTATCAATTTATTTTCAGCATGCTAAGAAGTTGGTGTATGACATGTTAGGCGGTGATAAAGATGGATCGGTAAATATATGTTTCCATTAATATAATAATTGAAATCTAAAATAAGTTTTTGAAAGACTAAACTAAACAAATATATTATGTAAATAATGAAATACTCTTTATTTTAAAACTATTTTATTCTCATTATTTGAACAATAATATCCACTAGAAACCTTACAAGTTATTAATATATCTTTTGGGTTTATGTTTAGTTTCAAATGGGACGTTTAGAATATAAATGCCATACAATTATATTTTACATAGCAACTACTAAATATAACTGAGGTCTATTGTTACATTGATTTTGTTTTATTCATTTCTAATTAAGTAAAATTTTAATCAAAAAATGTTTTGTTAAACAATACTTACTATTATAAGAATAACAATGAAAATGTTTATATTAGACATTAAACATTAGTTTATAATTTATATTAATTATTTTATGAAATCCTATATATTATATTGTTTTTTTTTTTTTACTTTCATAATTTCTCTTTGAGTAAAATTTATAATTTGTTTTAAAGAAGGAAACAAATCATTGACTTTATAATCATATCTTTGATTTATATATTTATAACAATTTTTTTATTTTTTAATAATTCTAGTCCAATTTTGATCAGAACGGGTCAAATTGGAATGGTTCAAATAGTGGTGATTACAGTATGCATTCTGGTTATGGTGGCAAAGTTGAGGTAATTACTATACAATTGAGTTTATTCTAATTAAATCTATTTATATATAATAGAACTTTTTATAAGTTGCCTTAATTTTCTTATAATTGTATGCTGTTTTAAATTAGTTCAATCTGGTATAAATGTACTTATGATATTTATAAATTAGTTTTTATTAGATATTTATTTAAATTTATTTACAATTGGCTTATGAGACATGTATTGGAAGGACAATTCAATGATAAAGCTTATTTTTTTGTGATTGTTATAAATAATAATTCTGCTAATGGAGTAAATTCTTTTAAATAAGCAGTATTTTCTTGAAATGTGTAGTAATAAATGGATTTCTGTAGTTGTATTAAAATTATATACTGTTAACTAGTATTGTTTTTATTTTTTTGTGGAATAGGCAATGCAATAGTAACATACATGAAAAAGTACATAATAAATCACTGGTTTCTTTTTAAGGTTTAATAAATTATAAACTTTTCAATTATGCTGTTTGGGAATTAGGTTCCTATTTAAATATATAACAACTGATAGCTTACAACACCAGACTACTAGAATATATGCTAATTTCTAATGCAGTATTAATTGATTATACTTCTTTAATCCGATATTAACATACAAGATACAACTACACAAAGATTTTTATATATACATTTATTTTGTATTTACATGTTATCATAATGTTTAGGTTGGTGTACCAAAACAAGTAGTAGGATTAGTTATTGGAAAAGGCGGCGATATGATTAAAAAAATCCAAGCTGATACCGGTGCCAAAGTCCAGTTTATAAACCTCAATGAAGATACACCTGATGATAGAAGATGTTTGATCACTGGTAATCCAGATCAGGTGGCTGAAGCTAAACAAAGAATAGAATCATTAGTCGATAGCGCTTTAGTAAGAAATTTACATAATATGCATATAGTAAACATAATTTTTTTAAATGTTCAATATGAGTTAACAAAATAAATAATTTTAATTTTTTAGAATCGTAGTGGAAATCGACAGAGTGGTGGCGGTGGTGGCGGCGGTGGTAATTTTAATAGAAATCAAAGTTGGGGTAATAGTGGTCAAACACAACCATTGAATGAAACAACATTTACCGTGCCATCAGCTAAATGTGGAGTTATTATTGGAAAAGGTATATTTTCAATTTTATTCTTGCGCTAATTGTTTTCTTAAATTTATTGTAATTTTTAATTTTAGGTGGTGAAACAATTAAACAAATTAATATGCAAACTGGTGCACATTGTGAAATTGATAGACGGCACAATAATACTGGTTCTGAAAAAACGTTTGTTATACGTGGGACAACAGAGCAAATCGAAAATGCTAAACGCATGATAAATGAAAAATTAGGTTTTGTATGTACATTATTTAATATATTTTTTATTAAATATATTTGTTTTTATTCATATTTTATTAGCAGGATCCTAATGGTGGTTCTCAGAACTATAGTAATATGAACCAGCAGCAACAGCAACCACAACCACCATATGGTTCTCAAATGGGTTGGGGTGGACAAGATGGACAAATGAACGCATATGGTCAAGGTTGGAATCCAAGTATGCAACAACAGCAACAACCACAACAACCAACTGATCAGAGTAAACATATTTCACAGATCAAAAATAATAAACTCAATAGCTAAGATACTTAAATTAAAAAAAAAAATACAAGTATTCAAAGTTATTAAGTTTTATGAATGTTACAATAGGTGTGTTTTGCCAATACAACTTGACAAAAGTTGCTATATCGCTACGACACTTGATAGTTTTATAACAATATTGTCAATATAGTTAGGGTAATAACCAGATTACTCAAAACTACATTGCCAAAAAACAACCTTTTTCAACATTAAAATGTTTATGTATTGAAATGTGAATATTTTTAATTTTAACAAATATTTGATTTATGTTATTGCAGATAATACAAATCCTATGGCTAATGCTAATGGTGCCCAAGGGGGCTCAGACTTTAGTGCCCAATGGATACAGTACTATAGATCTATGGGAATGCACAGAGAAGCTGAATTCATTGAACAGCAAGCCAAACAAATGAAGGTATGTGCACATTACTTACTGACCTTTAGATAATTTGTTTTTATACATATATTTTTATTAGTTTATAATATATATGATGCTAAAATACTTTGTACAAAATCATAAGTTTCATTATATTTGTCAAGTGGAATAAATATATAATTTTAAGCCTAGAATCACTTAATGTATTGATATAGTCAACTGTCAATTTGCTTAATATCAGACATAATTTATTTAAACTTCTTATAATAATAATAAACCTCTTCTATGCAAAGATATGTGTAACAAGTAGGTTCTGTATCTATTCCGTATTTACAGATATTATCTGCTATTCCCACTTTTTTATATGGTAGGTAAATCACAATCTCATTCTTCAAACTTAAGATTCTGAAAAACGTTTTAATTTTCCTAATAAAGGGAAAATAATATTTGAATTATTAATTTTCGTGATGGTAATTCAGTGTCTCCAAATATGTTACTAATAAATTGTTATAGTATGTTACTGGCAAAGTATTGAATTTTTAAAATCTACTAAATATCTATAGGCATCTTATAGAACTATTAACTGTCATCATTTTGCCTATTAGATTTTTCTTATTGGATGAGCCAAGACCTAATTTTTTCAGTTTAATCAGATGAATGGAACTAGTGCTGTACCAAATCCTGCTAGCGTCCAACCTCAACCTCATGCAATTCCTCCAAATGGAACTGCTGGTGTTATGCCAGTCGCTGCAATTTCTGCTAATGGCAGTGGAAGTGGTGCTGGAGGAACTGCTGGTGCAGGGACTCCCGATTACAGTGCACAGTGGATAGAGTATTATAGATCAATTGGAAAAAATAAAGAAGCTGATATGGTTGAACAACAAGTTAAAGCAAGAGTAAGTAGATTTAAAATATGTACAACTAGGGTTTGGGACTTATAAATACTCTAATAGTTATTTAATATTCTTGGTAAAATGTAAATTTGGTATGTAAAATACCAAAGTTTGATTAAGCATACTTTGTCATACTTTAGGGGGGAAATGTTTTGCATATTGTGCATGTTTTGCTTTTTACTATTATAATTAAAACTATAATAATAATTATTATAGCAAATGGGTCTACCAACTCAAACTAATGGTCAACCAAGTGGATCAGAACAATCGCCTCAACAGCAGCAGCAACAACCTAATGCCTCAAGCCCGCAATCAGGACAACCCCAAACATTGAATGATGTATCAATGTATGGTGCACAGTATGGTATGGCTTATGGAGCAGGTGGTTATTATGGAGCACAGAATCCTGGTGCTGCACCTACTGGATATGGTGCTTATCCTGCTGCAGGAAATGCCTATGCAGGATATCAGCAAGTTCCACAACAAGATCCACCACAACAACAATGAGGTAAGGGAATAATAAAAGAGAAAAATATATATGCTTCATGTTTCTAAGATAATAATTGCATTTTTTTTAATTTAAAAAAACGAACATCGTTTTTTATATACATGAATATTTTGCTTAACATGCCATTTCAGGACTTACGTCAAAAATATACTATTAACTGTGTTATTGCAGAACGTCCAGATACCAGGGATATCCTCGCTATGGTCAGGTCCATTCATATTAAATCAATAAACAAATAGTTTTGTCTTCTCTACGCATTTTTTTTTTCTATTAGTATATTTAATTATGTTTAATTATGTACTATACTTAATTGTAAAGACATTTTGTAGCGCAAAAAAAAAAAAAAATATGAAAAAAAAACCATATTGTTTATTTTATAGTTTTGGCGATTGGTATATATATTTAGGTAAAATCGCCATAATATACCTGAAGCTATGGTTATAGTGGTATAATCATGTTACTTTTGATTACAACGGTATTCATTACTATTCTATAAAATGTGTTTATTAAGTTTTTCTTATCTCCATTTAAACACATAATATGCTATTACATAAACATTTTATTACATTGTGAGTTATTTCAAGTAAGAGTGAAATTATGGAAAATTTCAAGTTTGGATTTGTATAGCATAATATTTCATTAGGTTCACAGCATTGATAAAACAATTTTTTCATTTGACAATTTATCAAATTGGCATTTAGGACCTTTTTTATAATATAGTTAAGTAAAATGTTTTATAATTTAAATATTACTTACCAAGTTTTGTCTAGAATTTTATATAAAATGAATAGATGATTTTTGTTAATTTGTATTTTCTTTGGTTAAAAAAATAATTGAAAGTTACTTAATTTGTATAAAAATATATATAATATATATTTATTTAAAATACTAAAACTACGCATGTTTTTAGTTATACTTTCGTTGGTTTGTTAGGTTAGATTTTTGATATTCTTTGTTTTTCTGGCACAAAACTTGGTAAAAACTTTTAAAACCACTATAATTTTAATACCTTATATTATAATAAAATTACATATGTTTAACTAAATAATTATTTATCTTAGAAAAAAATACATTTATAAATAATATAACTAAAATTTGTCATGTGTGAAATGTTTGTTTAATTTATTTTTACCTTGTTCACAGCATGTGGCACCAACAATTACAAGGTTTGTACTGTTAAGGGTTTTTAATTATACCAATGTCCAAACAAATGAAAATCTATTTTATAATTTTACTGTCATAAATATTTTTGTGTTATTGTCTTGTGGAAATGTGTTTGATTTTATAAATTTCAGTGGGAAATGTCTGGTGTCTTGAACTGAAGCCTGACATTGGGAAAGGTAATTTTCTAGTAATTTTTCGTAAAAAAAAAAAAAATAATTATTATGATAAAAAAAACTAACATTATTTAATATATACATTTGTTAAATATTATATATATTCATATATATATTATATGTACACACTCACTTGTATCCACAATTTATTATAGATGTTTGCTTCCGAAATTTGTTAACATGTCCTTATTGAATAATTATTTATATTTGATATTTTGAAAAATTGTTTCTGACATACTTCTGTTGCTTGTTTCAGATCACGCGACAAATTACGCGCATTTAAACAATATAACTTGCTTTAATAATTTACATGTTGTGCAATTTACTATGTTGTATGTACATATTGTATAATTATTAAAGTGTATTAAACATTTGATTTAAAAAGTTCCAAATATAATGAAAAAATGAAAAATTTTACATTATTTTTATTTTTATGGTACATTAGTGAATTTATTTTAGCGTTTGTTATTAATAGAAACCATTGGACATTGGTATTTATGTTATTGATGTTGATAAAACATTTTTAGTGATCTTGCCTATAAATATTTGGAAAATTTAAATGTTTGTAATTAAATAATAAAATGAATAAGAATTTAAGTAAGTACCCTCCTCTTACTAGGTAATCATTTTTTTTTTTTTAAAGACTGATCCATTTCAAATTGAAAATGTTTGGTTTAATGTTAAAAAGTATCAAATATTCTGATTCATAATATAATATAATTCATTGTTCTGGAAAAATGTATAATATACTTCTTCAAAATGAATTCAAATATGTATGTTTTTCTGTATAAGTACTTAAAAGTGTGACTTGTTATTATTTGTATTATATGATAGATGTCAAAAAGAGAATTTCATAATAAAATTGTTTCCCTTAAAATACTTTCAGAAAGCTAATTATGTTGTAAGAGTAACTGGTGAGTCAGATAAATAAAATACATTTTACATAACTTAAACTATTACAAATATTCGTTCTTATAAAATATGTCAATGAATTTTATTATTATTATTAAATATACATCTCGTATGTTTTGTTCATAAAAGTATGTTGTACCTATATCTATTAAAATGAACAGGTTTATTTTTATTTGAATATTTTCTTCTGATTATAGAAAAATTCCAACGTTTTCAGCTATTTTCATATTTAATACTTTAAATATAAGCTATACTTTTTTTCAATTATTAAAGTAAACAAACCGTGATTTTTAATATCCTATACAAAATTATTAATAATTGAAGTAGGTAAAAACCTAAATTTTACCCTTTTGATATTATTTTTTAAATGTTTATTTTATCAAATGGCACCAAGTTAAATATGTACTAGTAAATGTATTCTTTTAGATCCATACACTACATCGGGGGGTCGGCAATCTTTTTGGTGTCAAGGGCCACAAAATTAAAAAAAAAAAATTCACGGGCCATACACCTTCATTTATTATACATTTTACAGTTTAAATTTTGAACAAAGTATTTGATTTAATTTAGTTTCTTTGCTGTTTGGTATATTCATTTATTATTAACATTATCAACTAACATGATGTGATATTCCATTTTTTATACCAATAATAAATTGTAATTGCAGTCCTCATAAAATCGCTACACGATCCGCGAGTTGTCAACCCGTGCACTACATAAATGAAAATATTGTTTGTTAAAAGATATTTTTGGCTACACCCTGTGATTATAATTACTATAATAGTTAAGCTTATAATAAATATGAAATCAATTTTTCGTACCAATGATAGAAAACTTTAGGGTTGTGAAAGGCAGATTTATCTGGAGTAAATTGAATTCTAACCATTTATATTTTGTATTCCTATAAAGATTAAAGAAAATACTGCTTCATTATAAACTTTTATTATGAGTAAATAGTAACTGTTTAAAAATCTTGAACAATATTTTTCAAAGCCAATTACTTACTTGTAATCTGATTATTTCTACATGATAACCATAACTAGCCAAAAACAATTGTTATCGCAATTTTTAATATTATTTACAACTTGAAAAAAAATTATTTTAATATTTTGTTACATTGCTTTAAGAGAGAGGACGTTATAATATATTATGACGTATTATCTACAACATAAAAAATTTTACTTTCTGGATAAACCATTTAACTTGATTTATTTTTGTATTAGAGTTATATTGTGATTTATGAGATTGATCCATCATCAAATTTAAAGGCAAAACTTAACTAGTGCCATACATCATTTTTTGTATTTTAATTTTAAATGGCCCTAAATTGCTTAAAAATAATAACCTCCATGTGTTATATTTATCTTTAAATTTGGTAATAGGTCAATTTACTGTTAAAAATAACAGTAAAATAATTTATTCTGAATGTAAAATTTGCCATATTCTGTGTTGGTAAGAGGCGAAACATCATGCTTGTATGGATCACTTCCTCTTAGGTATCTTTATTTCCATGTTTAATGTTTTTAAACAAAGTATTATCTTATTTTTTCAAGCTGCAATTAAAATTTTACTACTTTTTTCAATATTTTACTAACAATTGCTACCTATGATTCAACTATATTGTGTTCCCAATTTTTAATTAAATTTCCGTAATTTATTACATTTTTATTCGGTATTCAAATTATGTTAAATCTTACATTATTCTAAAATGTATATAAAAAGAACATGAATACCCCCATTGTTTTATTATTTTTTTTTTATTGTGATATTTATGAACAAAGGTAATAAAATTACAAAAATAAAAATTAATTAATATTTGTTAATTTTTATCTTCTGTATAATATTATAATAGTGCTTTCTTGAATGAAATATTGTAAGGTAATTAATATGATATATTATATATACATCATAATTATGATGATTAGTGATTTACTGTTTATAAGACTAGAATAATATTATAATGATTAAGTAATATAATAATATAATGATAAAGCAATTAAAATAAATATTCAACATACTCTGCTAACCAAACCCCCTCCTAATATTATAAGTTAAATTAAGTACTCTTGTAGAAGTAGGACTTATTTCCCAACTTTAAAATAAATATTGGTACTATTGTGGTGGGGTGAGATTTTATCCATAAAACCTTAAAATATGTCCAATATCAAATCTTGAACATAAACATAATGTAGATACAAATTTTAAAATCCGTAATAATAGTGTTTGCCGCTGTAACAAATTATATTTTCTGAAATAATCTGTCTTGTAATATGTTAAGTTTCCCAGCCAATTGCCATACATAAACATGATATTTTGAAATTATTGTCCACTTTGAAAAAACCTATTTACTATTCTTCATTTATCCAGTAAAATTAAATGAGGGCCTTACAACAAGTGTGAAAGAATTTGTATTTGGAATTCATTGATTGTTAAATATTAGCATTTTGGTTAGTTACGTAACAATTATTATTATTGGTTATGTTAGACTGGTTATTATGTGTAAAGGGTACCTATATAGTATATACCTAATAATGCATTTCCCTATTGGCATTCATATTTTTATTAAAAAACGGTAGATACCTAGTGTCCTAGTATGTTATTAAATTGTGTATAGCCGTATTTTAATAGGTATGTATGTAACATTTTATGATGAATGTACTAATACTGTTTAGTAATGCCTAATATATAATAATATGTTTAAAGGAAATAAATCCAACAACTGTTAATCCTTATATATATATAATACATTAGTATTCATTAACTGCCATTTTGTCAATTAGGAAATATATACACCCATATATTTTACATTTTTGAACGAGTAGTTTGATAATAATACAATAAGTATTGAGAAAATGAATTTCTATAAAATATCAACTAATTAGCCATCCTTAATACATTGTGTGTTGAATAATAAATAAAATCGTAAGTTATACATTGAGGTTATACAATACATAATATTCTACGAAGTGCAAATTTTTGACGCAATTTTATGCTTAAGAGCAGAACTGGTAGGTATTGAAAAACAGTAGTAAGGAATTTTTTACTGATCAATATGCTATACTTTTATAATTGGCTAATTTTTATTCCATACTCTGTAGTGAAATTCTTAATAATTTAAATGGCAAAATCAACAAAGTAATCTTTTCTAACAAATTAAACCGATGACATTTTCTTCCCAGCTAAATCGTAGACTTAATCCGCACTACCACTCGGTTTATATACTAATACTAGATACATTTTTTTTAAACAATACAATTTTGATTTTCTAAATAACCGTGGTATTTCTAAAGAACAATAATTTGACTTAAGACTTAATTTGATTTTTTGTTTTAGCTTTTCCAAAAATTGTTCAAATATTCTTTTTTTATATGACTCTGGAATTTGGAAGATAATATCAAAAATGTAGGAAAGTCGATTTTAAGTAGACTTGATGACGAATTCAAATCTGTTTTCAGAATTCTTATCGATTCATTAGATCAATTGGTATGTTTGGCAAAAAACACGTCCAAAATACTATGTCACGCGTGTGTTAGACGAAAACAAAAAATCACGGTATCGAATCCCCTCAAATGAATTGCTCTGTAGTATGTAATGTGTCTGTAATTCTGAATATACATATATATTGATTAACAATATAATATTTTTACCTGTAGACGGAGGAGCATAATATGCTGTCCTTATTTTATTTATTTATTTATGTAATTAATTTAAAACAATTTATGTATTTTATAAAACGAAGATATATTTATACAGTCCCCGCACAGTCAGATGATAAAAAAAACCACTTATTTTGTATTTCCTATACCAATGACTACCTATCATGTAATTTACGAAAACTATTTCAAAACCGTACCTACACCAAAAGCTCTGTTTTTTAAATATACCATTATAAAATTGGCCAGATTAATCTCATTCTCTCCTAACTGGAGTGCGCATGTCTATGATTTTACCATCTGGTTGAGCTTGTGCGAACTCGCTCAAATTACAAATGGCGTAAACAAAAACTAAATTATGTAAGTCCGGTGTATTGTCTGACTTTCCTATTAACTAAAGGAGCTGCCAGCTGCTTTGTGTATTGTGTGAAAAAAACCGTATTGATATAAATAAATAGTAAATAATACATTTTTCTTATGTTTCTAAAAATATGTGACGTCAATTTATAATATTGTGTTCTGGTTTGGTGATGTTACTGTTAGTCATTATGTTTCAAAAATTTGGGCGTATGCGTTGTACAATATTACCTAATGATATTATAATTGTGTACCTACCTATTTAAAACAACTACTTGCACGGTAATTATTGTCAAACAACGTTTTATTATGACACAGTCGCTGCCGTGTCACCTCAGACACGTCTCGGCGACTGGCGAGTCTTTTCGTAGAAAAAATATACATAATTTTTAAATGCTTGAAAAATTATAAGTATTTTGTAACATTGGTACTTCTGATTTTAAAGGAGGAAAATTTTTTTGAAGGCATTGTTTAAAATATGTAGTCATTACCGGTGTTAATTGAACTTCGATGTTCGTCGAGCTGAAGATGCAGTCACCAGTTAAGTGTTTTTTTGAAGCTGTATCTAGCCATCAGACATCACACCGGTCCACTTCGATTTACATGAAAATGCTCTCTACGTTTTTTCGGAGTCGTAAATCATAATAATATCAAAAAAACGATTTTCAAACAATAAATTGCTTTTCGTACTTATTAAAATTAAGAACAAGTTATCTATACTATCTACCGACTACCTGTGATAAACTGTTGTGACTTGTATATACTACTATAGGTACTAGCATAGTATGCGATAATCATAATTTATAATTATTTTGCCATCTTAACTTCTACCCATCTGTGTTAGTTATGATTTGAGGTGCATGGTGTCATGATTACAGGTAAGTATATACTATATTATTTTTTACCAATTGTGTTGCTATTCAAAAACCGACAAAATGATTTATTACTTCATAGAGATGCGCAAATAACCTATTTGATAATCAAAAGTACCTATTAATTCATAGGCGCAAATAGCGTTTGACATTTGGGGGGGCTAATAGGGTTAATATGGCCTTACTTTGATAATATTGAATAAGCTTGAAACAAAATGTAGGTAATGTTTGGAGGGGGGCTTAGCCCCTAAAGCCCCCTATTTGCACCAATGCTATTATATGCATTTACATATTAATTGTGCTAAGTGTATGTACGTCTAGGGGATTTTAAATGTCCACCGTTCAATTCACACCAAATTTTATTTTACATAATAAGATTGCATATTTGTTCTCATTCTTAATATATTAGCTATTTTAATTTAATGGGATTCGATACCTTGATTTTCTGTTCTTGTTACACGCGTGACATAGTATTTTCCAAACAAACTAATAGATCTAATGAAGTGATAAGAATTCTGAAAACATTTGGATTTGTCGTCAAGTCTACCTGACATTGACTTATATTATACCCCAAATTCCTAAAAATATCTTACTAAAGGAGTATTTAAAAAGGTGGGTAAGTGTATGTCGCTCTGCTGTACAGTAGGTTACAAGTGGGTTACTGTATAATGGATAGTATTAAATTTGAATTCAATGATATAATTTCACTGGATAAGAAAAACGATTCTAAGTGGAGACGGTTTGTCAGTCGAGGTATTAGACATACCTATTATAGGCAGTGTTGGGCGTAATCGATTAAGATTAATTTATTAAATTACATTAGTTATTAATCGTGTAATCATTTTTGAAAGTAATCTGTAATGGCGATTACATTTGGAATCGTTAATCGTTATCACTGATTTTATTCAGTATTTAAATAGTATGAATTTCCAATCTTTCAATTTAAGTTCTAGAACCAGGCATTTATCATATATATATATATTCCATTAATTGAGTATTTGCGTTATCTTATCTGACACAATATGTTAGAAGGTATTTTTTTTTATAAAACGTCCTATTTTCTCAATTTCAGCACTTCAGCAGTAAAGTTCGGCAAACGCACAATAAAATATTATGAGTATTTAGTTGGTTTTATTCTTTATTAAATTTCGTTATTTTTTTTAGTTTGATCTCGTGTAATATATTAAACCGTATTGTCAGACGTCTGTATTTGTATATAACCACATGAAAATATAATGAGTGACGGTGAACTCGATGAAGGATATTCTGTATCACAGAGTTTCAGTACATCTTCATCTCTAACAACTTTACCTACTCCTTCACTTCCAAGATCAATTGATGGTAAATTTTTTAAATTTTTGAATGATAAATCATGTTCTCAACAAAATAAAAGGGTTGTACAATGTGTAAAATGTGAGCCAAAAGTTGTAGAGTTAAAAGGTTATGCAAAAACTTCTAATTTTGTAACGCATTTAAAACGGCTACATGGCCCGGATGCTGTTGAAGAATATAAAAACTATTTAAAATAGTTTCAAGTACCCACAAATAATATTATACAATCATTACAATCACAACAAAATAACTAAAATAGTTATTCCAGGTTTTTTAATATTTAATTTCGTCCAAATTTGAAATTAAAATTACCATAAAAATAAACTGTGCTTATGTATTTCTTAGAATTTTTGGCAACAGAATTAAATATTTACGTGGGATCTTGTTTTAAATTGTCAATCCTTAGATATAAAAGTTGAACATTTTATAATTTTTTAACTACAAAATAATTATTCAATTTTAAATTTGATAAATTTTGTCAACATTTTAACTTCAAATGCTTATAAAAAAAAATTGTACCTAAGTATTTTTAATATTTTTCAACTGCTATTGTAACAATGTATTAGGAGCTTTTTATTAATTTTTTACACTTTTTGGCCCAATAGATAAAACTTTATTGATATTTATAGAAAAAAAAACTAAAAAAATTGAAAACTTACAATGTCCGTAAACAGCTCAAAAAGAGTCAAATTATTTTCAACATTTTATCGTATATATAAAATGCTAATATAAACATTCAGTGAAATTTTCAAGTTTCTACAGTCATTCGTTTTTTAATTACAACAAAATAAGAAAATCGTTACGTAAGAAATCGAGTGAATATCAAATGTTGTAAAAATATGAATTTCGAACGCTCATAAAAATTTAATTGACTTTCTTATAGACATTTTTTTTTTTGATAAAGGTAGATTATCCTATAAGGAATCTTGTATCACATTTTAAAATCTTAGATTTAAAAAGAAAAATTTTTATGAATTTATAACTCGAAATAGTTTGCAAATTTTCGTGATTTTTCCATATTTTGTCATTTTTTGAACTTTATAAATGCTTAAAAAAAAAAACTGTGACTAACGATTTTTAATATTTTTCATCTGCCTTTGAAACAATATACTAAGAGCCTTGTATTAAATTTTCAAGTATTTTTACTCAACAAATAAAGTTTTATTGACATTCATAGAAAAAAAAACTAATTAAATTGGAAACTGGAATTGTCCGTAAACAGCTCAAAACAAATCAAAATATTTTGAAAAATTTATCATGCATAGAAAATGGAAATATAAACAACCAGTGAAAATTTCATGTATCTACAGTCATTCGTTTTAAAGTTACACCAAAAACCAAAATCAATTTTCTCGAAAACAGATTTTGCGTAAAAATTCCCGTTTTTCCTTAATTTTTCTTTTGTTTTTCACGGCGCTTTTGAAAACTTGACCCCAAAAGTACCAACTAGATTCACTTTCCTATCAGAAAAGGTACTGTTGAAGAAAATCCAAGCAATTTTACTGTCCTAAAAGGTGATGACTGATGACAGACACAAAAAAAAAACACACATCATTGTAAAATCAATACATTCATTTTTCACTCAGAATCTAAAATTGTTCTATTTCAATTTTCGAAGAAGTTAAAATCATAAATGCGGGAAAATCGATTTCAACTGTGCTTGACAAAAAATTCAAATTTATTTTTAGAATTCTTATCGCTTCATTAGATCAATTGGTATGTTTGGAAAAAAATACTATGTAACGCGTCTGTAGACAAAAACATAAAATCACCTTAAGATAAATACATTTTAGTAATTTTAAAGGATAAATAAAATCGTTAACAGTGTCTTCTAGAAGAATATTCTTAAAATATTCAAATGTTGTCATCTGCAACATTTCATGAGATCGGAGCTCGTATAGATAATAACAGTGGCGGCGCGAGAGGATTTTTGTTAGACAGTTGTCAGTTGTCTCACAGCTAAAAGGGGTGATGGGTGGGTACTGGGTAGGTACCTATAGTTGATAGTCAGTTCTGAAAAATATTGAGTGACACAACGTATCAAATAAATAAATAAATAAACTATTTATAAGTTTTTAATTGAAAGGGTGCTCGCCAGCTTATGGTAATCGGTAAAAAAGACCAAGGAAAAAAAGAATAATTTTTAAAAATATATTAATTGATTAGGTATCACAAGAAAAAAAAAAGTTATTGATATCAAATTATTATTATTAAACAAAATTAAATATTAATGATATTGTGTCGTGCGTGCTACAGCAGTTAAGAAATTTTCAAATTATAATATAAATATTAAAAAATAAGGTATAATTAAATATTTAAGTAAATAAATAATTGATTTTGTTTGAATGATTTTTTGGCATAAATCTGGTTTAGCAACCCAGTGGCGCCCAAGTCTATGGTGACGTCGGGCCGTGGCCCGACCTCTTTTTTAAAAAATGTGGCCGGCTGGCCATATTTTATTTACTTCACAACTTTAATATGAGCATGAGTATATTTAAACCGTGATTATGAATAAATGTATATTAGGGTACCTCTATATTAAATAATTAAGATATTGAGGCCGGGAAGTTTTAAAATTGCCCGACCACATTTTAAAAACTTCGGCGCCACTGTAGCAACCTATCGATTTTTCAAATTTTTTTTTTCCAACATGTGTATTTTAGTGTTCTTTATAAAAATGTAAAAAAAAAAAGCCCAGAGAAACTTCGTTTTGACGTTATTGATAAGAAACTCCAATAACTATATATTTTCGTTATGCGTATTTTTAAAAAAAAAATACTTAGAAATTAGAACTGAATATTATTAATTTTTTTTTTCATTATGTGTGGTTTTAACGGTGATTTCGAAATTGTTTGAATTTTTTTTGCGGAAGCTATTATTTTGGAAGGTTAAGCCATCCAATGTTTGCTATTTTACGTTAATACGCATGTGAGAAACAATACTTTAATACTGCGCGGAGGAACTCGTGTTTGGGTTTTCGATTTTATTGACCGAGCGCAGCGCATTGAGTGGAGTGGCAACGCTAGCAGATTATGTGCTTTTCTAACATCTTGTTTAATTCCGAGGTCTGCCCTAGGTGGTTTTACATACGATTATCAAATCGGGGGATATTTTCGATTTGATATTGTCCGAGTGATATCCAATGCTAAGTATATTTTTTTTTAAAAAAATACGCGTTAAATATACGAAAAAAATGTAGTTTTTGAAGTTTTTTATGAATAACTTTCAAAACGAAGTTTATCCGGGCTTTCTTTTTTACATTCTTACAAAGCACCCTAAGACGAACATTTTGGAAAAAAAATTTTTAAAAATAGAATCGTTTCAATTTGTTTATATTTTTAAGTAAACATTTATGCCCGCATCGCCCCCACGCGTTACTTTTCATGTAATGTCAGGTGGGGACTATTGATACTTTCTTAACATTATTAAAAATTTTTAAAATTGTAAATTGTTCTTTTTTCCTTGGTCTTTTTTTCCGGGATTCCAAGCTTATTGTACATTCAATGATTTATTAATAAAGCAGTATTTATATAATTAATATGTTATTTTTATTTTGGTACCCGCAAGTTGAATTTTTAGAAAGGTAAATTTAGAATTAATAAAGAATATAGAATTATTTTAGGGGGGTGTGGGGGGCCCCCCGCGACTCTGTTCAAATTTAATAGGTGGGTCGTGTGTGCTGCAACTAACATTTTCTTGTCTCATTGTCGAAAAAGTTCGCGCCGCCGCGCCACTGGATAATAATAATATATTAACAACAATAGATCGCATTTCCCGCATTTCGGCATATATAACTAAGCATATAGTCTATAAATGTCGTTACTTACAACGACTTGGTGCCCGTATTACAATCGTTGAACTAAGGTTAAACAACCGAATTCGGCTGGTAAAAACAGTGGGTTAGGCTTAACCGAGATTTAAACAGGCCCTTAGGCGTAACTCAATTTTTCTGAGAGTTAAACAATCCGTAATATGAAAAATGATGATAAATAAAATATTGCATTTTAATTTTAACTAATTCTGATTCTGATACAATATCTAGTACCTACTTTCCTTGGTGTAAAAGTGGTTTTTAATTTAAAAAAAAACACATTTTATAATGTGTAACATGGCATACCTATCTATATACCTATTTGCATCATATTTGACACTTTTTAAATGCATGTAAATCCGGGCTCTAATCATATTTCATAGAATCATACCTAACATTATTCATCAACTTAAAATATCGATTAATGTAAATATTAATTCATTCAAGCAGGTAAGTAGTATTGTTAATTTTGGAGTCTGAGCAGATGGTGCAGTGGCGTAGACAGGCTCTTTCATGGGGGGAAGGATATACATTATTTTTGAGATAAACCGCAGGGTAGTGCCGGCTTGTAATTCGTAAAAAAATGTTCTATGGCTGTGTGGAGTTTTATTTGAGCCGTGGCTACATTGATTGGGTGGGGGGGAGATTTGTAAAATGTATTCTAAATTATGAACTCAAGAGTTGAGATATTAGCAAATTTCGGTACCTATAGATCCTGTTGTGGATGGATAAAATATATTTGGCTCCTTAAATTAAAATTGTTCAGCACACCACTAGTTGGGTGTCCCCGCGGCCCGCACTAATATTGTATTTGGAAAAAGTGGGCAAGTAGGTGTCTAGATGGGGGGAGGGGTTGCTGTAACTTTTTAATTTGAATTCAATGATATAAAATAATTTTATACGGAACACGATTCTAAGGTTAGTTAGGTTTTTTTCTGGTCTGTCGGCCTATAATATTATAATTTATAAATTTCTATTTACTATAGAACTCTGCGTGGGTCGTATTGGCCCAGCCCTAGTATTCACTTAGTGTGAATTGTGGATACCTACTGGGCACTGGCTACTGAATAGGCTTGCGAGCTTATATTTTAATATTACCCTCATTATTATCTATGGTCGCCGCCTACTTGCGTTTTCTTGGTTCACACGTCTTCATGAAGCAAGGAATATGATAATATTATCTAATCTATTATCTAATGGATATTTTGATTTTCAGGAATATGAAAATATTAAACTAAAATAAATTGGGCCGGCTCGGAACTAAATATCGGGCTAAATTTATGTTAAAAATTTTAGACGGACTTGGGCTTTAAAAATCAGGACCGTGTAAATCTCTACTACCTACTAAGTATATTATATGATTATAATAATTTATTTTACTATTAGGATTTAGTATTTATAATTAGTAAGATTCAAGTACCAATGGGCTATGATTTATGAATAAGTATAAATAAGTATTATTCGTGGATAGAGTATATTATTATAATTTATATTCTATACACACAATGACTTAGGTACTCAAATGCAAATTTGTTGGCGAAAAATGAATTTAACCTTCTGTAATAGACTGATGCCTTTAATACTAAAATTAATTACTTTAAACACAATAATATCGTAAAATATACCTAGTTAGTAATATTATAGGCTAACAGACCTTCGATCAGAATCGTTTTTGAAATATATTGATTTTATATCATTGAATTCAAATTTCACCCCATCCATTTCAGTGACTCACTTGTAACCTACTGTACAGCAGAGTGACATCCACTTACCAGCTTTTTTCAACTTTCAACTAGATGAATTTTGTTAAAAACCAAACTTTGAATGCTTATAAAAAAAAAATGTGGGTATGGATTTTTATCTGCTATGGTAACAATATATTATGAGCCTTGTATTAAATTCTCAAACTTATTTACCCAACGAATTAAAATTTATTGACATTTATAGAAAAAAAAATTGGAACCTGGAAATATCTGTAAACAGGTCAAGACAAACAAAATAGATATTCTCTTAAATTTTTACCTCCAAATGGAATAACTATATTCACTTTCCCATCTAACAAGATACTGAAGTTGAAAATCTAATCATTTTTACTGCAATAAAATGTGACGAAACACGAAAATAACATCATTGTAAAACCAATACATTCATCGCTCAGCTCAGAAGCTAAAATGGGACTTGAGTAAATTAATTAAATTATAAGAAAAATCAATAGTGTATTTTTGTGAACTAGTAAAAGGTTCCTGAAATAAGACGCACTATTATAAAAATTATTTTAAATAAATTTATCTCAATCACCTATTGTGCTATTGTTTTACTACAACTCAAATGTCAACTCATTTTCAAGGAAATTAAATTGGAGAATATTTTTAAGGAATATACAAATACAATTTACATCATACAGCATAATCTAATGATACTCGCACTTATAAAATAATAAAAACATTATAATGGAAACTGCAATAAAAATAACAACTTGTTTTTACAAAATATTCATCTATCTATTAAAAGTGTCTGGCATTATTATCCATTTAATTCACCAGGCACCAAGAAGGATAATATGATTATTCTTCTATTCATGTTTGATAATACAATTAAAAAACTAAAAATCACAAATCCGGATAATATAAAGAATAGATTTTATAATAAAAAATATACAATTTAAATATTTGAATACAATTGATTAAGCACTTGTATAAAATATAATATTATTAAAACATAACAAAGGTTAAATGGTAAATTCTATATAAAAACAACATCTTTAACGTTGAAACTTATTAATATTATCTGTATACCGATAAGAAAAATAAGTCATAGACTAGTACATTTTACTTTCTTTTTATTCCATTTTGTAGGAACAACTTTAACAGATATATTTCCAACAGTCTTAACTAATCTATCAAAAACACTTTTGGGTTTAGGTGGTTTAGGCGGCAAATTGATTTCTTCACTAGAAAACTTGATCACTTTCTTTTTATCAACAGTTGTAATACTGGTGTTCTGGCAACTGGGATTTGCCTTCACACTAATAAAAGAATAATAATTATTTATTATCAATATTTACATAATTAAATAAGTAATAATTAAATGTCTAACCTGTCGGCCAACGCTAGATTCTTATAAGGTGATACAGTTATCATTAGCTTTTGCCATGGGTCACAAAAAGGATTATATTTATTAAAATATAAGTGAACATAACATTTAAGTTCTTCAGGTAATACACAATCATCAAATACACATGGAATAATTTTAGGTAACCGTTTTTCTATAACAAATAATACTGAGCATTAAGATTAAAACGTAAAAATTATTCCTAACCTTACCAATGGCTAACGACTGTATATAATTCACAATAAATCTATTCCAAGGGCTGTTTGAAAAATCATTTGAAACTATAATGATTAACCAATTACAGCGATCAGATATCAATTTTATTATAGACTGATACTCGAACATAACGCCTGGTCTTAAATCTCGATCTTTTAAGCATAGCTAAAAATATAAAACATAATTAGTAAATCTGTTGAACTTGAAATAGGCTTATTTTGATTTAAAAGTATTATAAATATACTGTTTCATGGGGTATATGTAGAGGAAATTTCATGTTGTACATGTGAAAAATAAATCAGTAATTTTAAAGTGTTTGTAGACAATACATGTGTTTGGAACAAAATCACCCGATTTAAATAATTAATAAACTATAATATTTTGTTAGTTACACCAGAGTAAGAAGTTAACATAATGAATATCATAATAATGAAAAGTAATTATAAAATAAATATAAAATAATTTAGTCCTAAAGCCAGAAGAAAATTGTTGCTACTTAAAATCAATTTAAATTTTAAATTATATAAGAACATTTAAGTTGCCATTGTGCACATTTTTTTTTTTTTTTTTTATTACCTAAATGTTTGTTCTTTTATTTTAACATTGAAACTGATAATAAAGTACCATGTTTAGAAATAAATGTAGGATTTAAAAAAATTTATATCTTCTCACACAATAACCAAGCACACTCAAATATTTTTAACAAAATTTAAATGGGATCATTTTGAGTAATTATAATTTTTTTAGTCAATTTTCAATTTTTCTGAATTGTTTAAAATAAGTAAACCACATTAAATATAGTTTAAAAAAAAAGATGAAGCAGACAATAATAAAACATATAGTTGGTAGATTTTACTATGTAAATCTTGAACTGGACTAATATAAGCTTGTTTTTTTATATTTATCATAAGAAGCCTTAAATATAATATATTTTATCCCCAGACCAAGAAATAAAACAATTTCATACATTGAGTATATGTAACATAACTGAACGTACTGAAGTAATGATTTACATGATAAACAGGGCCAGAAGTAAGTCACTTGTGCCAAAATAAATTACTTTGTACAAGTACAAACAATTTCCTTTGTAATTTTATATTTTTTTTTTATTTTGTTAAAAAAAAAAAATTGGCATTATCATTATTATTATATCAACTAAAATAAAGAAAGTCCCTAAACAATGATCTTCAGTATTATTCTATATTATAGGCATTATTAATTTAAATAGGTAATATGTTTTAATTATTTGATATTAAAATGTATGTTTATTACAATCATTATTTGCTGTAATTTCTACAAAACTAAGTAAGTTAAAATCAATTGAATTATATGTACGGATTCAAAGACAAATGTTTAATAACAGTAAGTTGTTATGAAATAAAATTATGTAGGTCACTTTCATGATTAAATTCAGTCACTTGGTCACTTTTATAAATGGGTTTAACCACTTCCAGCTCTGGATAAGAAAAAATATGCTTTTAAATAAATTATTATTACCTTTAGCTTGTAATCAGTTTCTAATTTTTCTACTACAGCGGCAGCTGATTGTATATCTGCCTTATCATACAGTAAAAATGCATCATATCTTGTAAGAGGAAGACCATTGCTGGATGAATTTATATCATCTAAAAATCATTTAAAACTATCATAATTTTTTTTTACGAGTATTATTTAAATAAAACTCACCTAAAGTAATAATGTTGATGTCAAAATCATTTGGTACTACTGGAGTTGGATATTTTGCTAAAGAACATTGTTCTTTAAAATATTTAATATCAGAAACTAGAAACATAAATACATAATATTAATGTCTACCCAATGAATACAAGGTCTTATATGAGTGTAATATGTGTAAATAATACTCACTAAATAATTCTTCGGTCTCTTCCACGACATCATATCTGTCTATTCGTTCTAGACACCGTGTAAAATGTGCTATAGTAGTTTTTGCTTCACAAAACTTGAATATTTTTCCAATTGGATCAGTTGGATCACATCCTGATGGTATTGTATAGTTCAGAAGTGTGCACAATCCTCTCCAATCCCTATAAATGGTTTAATTTATACAAAACGACTATTAAGCTTAGGTATTTTACTTCTACTAGAATCTTAAAAGTGTCAATGTCAAGCAGGTACCAGCAGAACATTGATATTGAAATAGTACCCTCCTAGATTTCGAATTTCAATATTTATGAATTCCAATATGCGTATAAACTCTGGAAGAGCCCGAAAAAATTGTTGTGATACTAATATACTACAGCGAATCTAGGAAAAAAAAAAGCCCCGTACAAACTAAATACATTATTATTTTTTTTTATGATTTACATAATTATATATAATCATAATATAATCATTACATTTATCTATGTAACATTTTTTTAACATAACTATAACCATAAATATAATATTATAAAATACTAGTTTAATAATTTGTATAATATACATTTATAGTTTTATGTCATAATAATATTTAATTAACTAATACACCAAACATTAATCAATTAATGTTAACAATTGTTTTTCATTAATTATTAAATTATTGTATTAGGTACATTGTTATGCATCTAATTTATACAATTATTTTATTAAAAGGTAACTATAAAAAAAATTACATCAAGCATTTGACATTAAACAATAACTAATTATATTACAGTTAAAAAATCATAAAACAAAAACTATAAATCAAAATATAATATATAATAAATAGTTCAATAATATTCCTTAACATGTATTACCAGTGCTCGAAATGGGGGGGGGGGGGCGGAGCTCCCCTACTATTTTTTTTTTGCGTACCCCTACTATTTTTTGTATGGTCTGTGTTGAATAATTGCGCCCTTAGAACGCAGTTTTTAAATCGTTAGATTGAGTTCCTCTGCTTAATTTTTCTCAATTCGAGCGCTGTGTATAAAATATACAAGTTTAGCTGCAATCTGCATTTTACATTGTCAATAATTGTCATTCGTCATTTGTACATAATTTAAAAAATTTAATCACGGACATTTTCCCCCCCATTTTTTTTTTAAAGTTTACTATTTAATAATATTATTTTATTACTAATATTTTTTTTTTTTTTTTTTATTTAAATAAAATTTATTTACAATCTATATTTAATATAATACAATAAGTAAATTTGAGTAATAGAATTTTTGACATGAGTTCACATGATAAGAGAAAAATATCCATTGATATTACTTTTCAGTTAGTACTAGGTATAACGGAAAAATGAATACATTAAGAGAAATGAAAAAGAAATAAAAGTAAAACTAGGTAATAATCAGAGTTCAAGTTTAAACCGATGTTGGACCTTAGGATAAGAGGTCTCTGGACCATTTTCTTTTTAATCTACGAGTTGTATCGAGTAGCTCGATAGTGGATAGATTGGCGATGAGGGGGTTTGGGTGAAGATGTAGTTTTTTTGTAAAATCGTTTATATAATTTTGAGGCTTGGTCGGAGATGGGTGATATGTTAAGGTCATTATAGAGAGTTAGATTACTTACATACCAGGGGGCATTGGTTATTGTTCTGAGGGATATTGAAATTATTATTTCGGTATTGTCTAATATTTTTATAAACATAATAAATTATAGATGTATATTTTCGATCAACTGAACTACTTGAATCAAATTAAATTGTTAAACATCCAAACTGGTACAGTTTTAACAAAAAAAAAAAAAAATATGTGTTTAGAAATATCAAAAGAATCAGTAATCAAATGATTTTAACAAAATGTATCATTTTTAAGTTGGAATTATTATTATTAGCCATTATTATCAATTATTAATTATACTTTATTTTCTACTTATTTTTCTAAATTTTTTATTATTTTAAGTACTTAGTTCAGTGGATCAAATACATACATTTATAATGCTAATATATTTTATATTTTATTTAAAAAAAAAATAATATTGTATTATTAAATTCAATATTATTATTGGTCAATAATAAACTCAAAAAAAATGGGAGGGAGGGGAAATGTCCGCATCAAAAACATATCGGCGGGAAAATGTCGTCCGACTAGACCAAAAACAGTCCGGTGGGGGGGGGGTTAAATTTCCATTTACCTAAAAAAATTTAAATAACTGTAAAATCCATAAAATGTACAGAATAATAAGAAAATGTTGTGTTTAGTTGATACGGAGCTTTTTTAGTGTATTTTAATATCGAGGGTTTTTTTTCCAAATACCACTACAGCAATCAAATATTATTCAACACAACAACTTATCGCTGTTAGTCAACTTTTTACGGATTTTAAATTTTAATTTCAACCCAGTAAGACGTTTTTATAAAAAAAAATTTAGACATTTTTAAAACCGTGACATACCTACCTGGGTAATTTTTCGGGTGATGGAATGACTTTCGTGGCATTTAACATGCACGACAATCGTTCCCTGGTCGGCAGCCGGAGGACGGATATCAATATATTGGCAAAGTCTTCCGATACGGTCGAACATGAAGCAGGATCCATTACAGCGTGCGAAAAAAATGTTCGTCCTGAGATGTGTAAACAACGAAAGTCCGCCGTCGAGCTGGTGAACAATTATTGTTTCGCATCGATCCACAATAATGATTGATCGGCATACGCATTAATGGAGCAACGACAGTAATTTCACTATTGCGGTGAATTTGACAGATATAAATATTTTAATTAATAATAATCGTATAATACGCCCGATGCCCTGTTTACTTGTTGCGCTCGCGGGCTGCGGCTCGCCAACACATAATCAGAATCGGAGCTTTCTCTTAGCATTCAACAATTATGACGTCACGGCCCGTGGGCATGTGATAACAATTTAAAAAAACGTGCGTCACCGATAATTGGTTGGAAACTTTCCCGCGGTAATTCCATCTTTAAAATATTGAACATCGTTTTCGCAACGAACGCGTCGATCGTTCGTTGCCATGGCAGAACGCTAACGCGATCGGCTGGCGTTTCGGTGTTTGATCGGTGGTTACGAAACACAGGCACAATAATTAAGGACTAGTATAACAATATAATTATTAATAATTATATCGAATATTCGTTCCGTCGCGAGATGCCGAGACGTCTGTCCATCGGATAGGTAGATAGGTATTCTGCACGGTATTGCTTGAAAATACGTTAAACCGCTTCAAATCGCAATCGTCATGTTGTGGGGTTCGAGCCCGTGTCTTGATCTAGCTGCCTACGATGGAGTCGGCGACGGACATTTAAATATACTAATCGTGAGCGCCGGCGACACTCGCCACTTGCTACAAACGTTGGCCAAACGGTACGAACATTCGTACAAAAAGATCAGTATTTATATATACGAACCGATCGTCGACATGTACGCCAGACATATCCAACAAATAGCGTTGGCTCTTGAACCGATCGATCGGATTAGCTTATCGTACAAGGTATTCAATTATTTGCACATCCCTCAAATATTAGGGATTTTTGATAAAAAAAAAAAAAATAAATTATAATAATATTACATTATTATAGGTACACACTTAAATACACGTATATAAAAAGAATTTGTTTTACATAAAATATTATACTATATTAATAGACAGTTAAGAGAAAATTTTAAAATTTGTGTCCTAAAAAGGACTATCTAAAAGCTAATTATTATAAAAATACTGTTTTAAAAATAAAAGTTCTAAAACTAACGGTTTTTAAATGAATAATCCAAGAGTTTAATTCTATTAAGAACATTTTAAAATGAAAATAACAAATAATTCTTTCTTAATTGGCTTTAAAAGAAAAATATAGGATTGTGATCCGGAAAGTCATTGAATAAATGTCTATTAAGTATTAACAATGGATTTAGTATAATATTGTAATATTGATACGCTAAAAATATATAATAATGTTATAATTATTATTTTAAATTAAATACCTATACCTAATAGATATTATGATAAATGATAAATTAATTACTTTTAATTATAAATTGCTTACATCAAAAAATATTTGTAAAATTATTATTCTTATTTTTTTGTGAAAAAATATATTACAATAGGTGCACTAAACTCATAGTACCCAATTAAGTTACTTTTTCAGATTACCATTCTAATAAGAACATAATAAAAACAAAAATATTATACTTTGTATGTTAAATTTATACTCCTATCTTTTTGACTAGCGTACATATTTATAATATTATCATAAAAAGATTCAGTTTCTTTAAGTTTTTGAATCAAGGACTTTTCAATTGACAATATTGCAAGAGAACTCAATTGTGGCTTGGAAATATTGTTTCGCAAATAGGTTTTAATTTTCTTGAAACAAGAAAAATGTCTTTCAACTGACACACTAGTTGATGGTATAGTTAAAATAAGAACAAATAGTTTATACGTTTCTGGTAGAACGTCTCTCAATGAAATATGCTCAAACATTTTAAGCATGTCATTAATGTGGTTTAGATTTTGATATTGTACATCACTATACAAAACCTCCAATTCTACTTTTAACTTTTTTACATCATTAAATATATTTGAGTAAGTTGATTTCAAATCATCAAAAGCATTTTCTGGAAATTGACTGGAATATTGTTTAAATTTAGTCACATCAGCTAGTTGTATAAAAAGTAATTTATTTGTATCTTTAAATCTGATATTTAATTCCATTAGAATATTATCGATAATTTCAAAAAATAATATTTTGAAAATTGATTGATTCTTAGAGTCATTTTTTGTAGCTTTTGGAGGTTTTGTGAGTAAACCTGCTTTATTAAAAAAAATTAAAAATTCAGACTCATTTCTTTTTTTATTTATTAAATCACATGTCAAATGTATTTTTTTTATGCAATATTCAATATCAAACGACTTATTTTGGAGTATATTAAATAAATTGTCGGTAAATGTGAATATATCACTAAATAGCAGTGCTAAAAAAGCAAATTCAAACGATTTTATGGTTTTTAAATGACCGATAGCACCACAAATTGACTCAGATGATGAATTTGGATCTTTGCTAATGAAATCAAAAACATTTATAAACCCAAACCATTCATTAACTAAAATATGTAACATTTTTGACTTTGAGGACCATCTAGATTGAGCAAATTGAGGAATTGGTTTTCCTACAATATTATCAACAACATTTATACGCGGTGCAGAATTATGAAAATATGCAGCCATACCAGTTAGATTAGCAAAAAATATCCGACATTTAGAGTTCACACTACAACCTTGTTGCAATACCAAATTTAATTTATGGGCTAAGCAATGCGTAAATAAAGCATTAGGTGCAACCTTTTTAACCCTAGCCTGTAAGTCAGTTAAATTCCCAGACATAACACATGTCCCATCATAATATTGAGCTACTAACTTGTTTTTTATATCAAATTCATGTAAAACAGAATAAATTAAATTAAATAAACCTCGAGTCATATGATCTTCACTAATATTATGAAAACCTAGGAAACGCTCGACCAATTCGGATTTATCTGTAACATATCTTATAATAATCGAATATTGTGGTTTTTGAGAAATATTTGTAGTGTTATCAATTTGAATAGAATAAAATGTACATTGTTTAATTTCTCTTTTAATGTGATTCAATAAAAATTCAGAAATACATGAAATTAAATCATTTTGTATGGACTTTGATGAACCCGGAAATGTGTTTTTTATACTTTTATAATGATTTTGTATTTCTTGAGAACACCTAATAATATGCATATCAAACAATTCTTTAAAATTATCTTTATTTAGTGAATTACTGCTCTCATCATTTCCATAAAATGATAACTCTTGTTTTCCCATAAATAAAATCAAATCAATTAAGTGCTCCATAAATAAACGATTCAATCTAACATGTTCATTATAATTTTTTTTAAAGAAATTATCCGTCAAATTACCATGTCCATTAATAACATCCACTACAGACAAACAATTATTTTCTAGGTTTTTCAATCCTAGATAATTATAAATATGTTCCCTGGATGACTCGTGTATTTTCATACTCCTAGACAAATTTTTGAAATCACAATACCCTACAGTATTCCATATAGACTTTGTTTGACTTATTAACAAACACGGCCAACAAAACAATTTTTGAACATAGTGACTTCCACACAACCACGAGTGTAGTTGATATAAATTTGCATTAAATGACCTACAGAATACCTTATTATGTTTTTTGTCGGGAGATAAAACTGACAAAATAGGAGTAGGTCTACCTGTTTTAAGTAAATCGTTTTTATTACAAGACTTCCAACTTAGAAATGGCGTTTCCAATAACATAACAATTGGGTCCGTTACTGGATTCATGACGAAAACTTAATTCAAATTTTCAATGTTCTTAAATTACTTAACAAAGTGAATCAATCAATTAAACTTAAAAATGTACGATATGCAAGTAAATAACTAAATAAGAGTAAAAACTGATTAGCAAACAGGCAAATAGCAACACCGAGACCGACACTGACTGGAGATTACCGAACTAATTTTTTTTATTGTTGGATTAACTAACAAAATAATAAAAGAGACAGCACATTGTACATTGAATCAGAATTCAGATTAGTGATTATACTTTTTTAATATTTACATTTTACACTTAAAAAATAAAATTACAGAAAGCCAACGGTTTTTCTTAACAGTTGGTAAGAGACGACGAAAAATGTTGCCTCTGGTTGAATTGCGCATGTGCAATGTGCATTTCACAATATTTTACGATCTACGATCATCATATGGGTATGGCGCTATCAGTCGTCGGTGCCCAGCGGTCACAGGTCGGTTACTCGGCTTCAGTGATAGACAATGATAATTGATAATAGACGTGAGGAAAGTTGGCGATACTCCCACAAAGTTGTAGGCTGTAGCCTATATTGCGGACTGCAGACAGATAAAAATAAGTTTAAGTAGTAGATAATTTATTAATTAATAATATATTATCAGATTATCTATCAAATCTATCGGCACTTTAAACCATATTATTGTAATTTGTATTTTGTAGCTATAGGATCTAACGTCTAAGGCGTTCATTTTTATCATTCATCCCTTCATAGATTATGATCGAATGTTTCTAAGGTACAAACTTAAGTCTAAAATGATGGGTGAGTAGGCCTCATGTCCGGTGTCTTGTACGTCATGTGAGCTGTGACGAATGACGACTTGCCTATATTGATTGCATTATTCATTATTCATTACCCACATATGACATAATTCCTGAATTTCTCATCGGTCTAATTTAATGATGCTTCAAAAATATAATCATAAATTGGGTAAAAATGATTCAGTTCTAGATATCGATGAGCTAAGAAGTATATTAATTTAACATTATTAACTTCGGAAATGTGAGTGAGGTGCTCCACTTACTTCTCTACCAATCACCAAAGCCGCCATTGAATTTACCATTGAAATTGTAGAGAACTTGAAACATTACAATAAATAAATAATGATTATGTTAATATTAAAATAAGGTAGTAAACACGTCTAAAGTGGCCCCCCAAATTGCTGTAGCTTTCCTATGCTATACACTGTGTTTACCCAATTATTGTACTTTTTGTATTTTTTCCCCTCCCATTCCCCCTCACCCCCCCCCCCCCCCCAAAAAAAAAGTAAGCCCTGGATCTGCCACTGCCCGTCTGTCACCAAAGATAACACTGTAATAAACAAATCGGTTGTCTACTAATATGCAGTCTACAATAATTAATTATATTACAGTATGTGGTCTACAAATCAAAATACATAACATATTTTAAATCTATAATTTCTAATAATATACACTATGCAGTAATAAAATGAAATATAATAATTCAACAAATTGTAGATTTTTCTATTTTAAATAATTATTATTCATTAATAATATTTTAAAACAATTTTTCAGGTACGTACTTGGATGGAGCTTTATGGTAATACTCTTGTAAAGCCGAATACAAACAGTTATCTAATCAAAAAATCAGCCCAACTTATAGATATCATTACTGACGAAACAGCTAGACAGCACTGTTTACCCATTGTACAATTAGATGCACTTAAATACAAAGAAAGGGATACTATTGAAACCATATTTAAATATTGGAAAAATAACAATGGTTTCAACATAACAACAATGTGGGATAAGAGGGTACGAAACTATTTGGGCACAAGGTATGATCACCGAAACAATGTGTTTGATTGGGATTTACATATGACTCTTCATTATATCGATGGAGGTAACAGAATCACAAATCGAGAGTACACTTATTGGCGAGATACTGGTGTAGCTTACACATTCTTAGAGACAGATTGTACTGAACCTAATTATACATTTGCTTTAGCCCTATTGAAAGATGGGGACAAAATAACTGCGATGGACTATTTTGGAGACATTATAAATGGTCCTTTTCCATCTTTTGGCTTAGACTGTGAAGACGATGATATGTTAAAGATGGGAAACATGCAACCACTAAAACGTTCAGTGGACCTGACTGAGAGAAATTTAACAAGAATGTTCTATGAAATAGAAAACCAAAAGCCTTACAAGCACAAAGGTAAAACTGACAATCTTGGAGTAATTATAACTGAACTGCCGAATGTGAAAATCCAAAAAGTACAAACTCTATCACCTCAAGTTAAAGTTATGTCTGAACATTACCCTAGTATTAATGTTAGCGATGTGGATATCCACTTTATTCCTCGCACAGCTATGACAGATTATCCTACATTTGATAGATATAAACATTTTTTTGATATAATGTATTGTGGTCATATGTATCTTGAAAAAATGAACTTTCATATAACATCTATGATTAAAGACGGAGGCATAGTTTTAATGGAAACTCGAAAATTTATTGTGAACTATAAACAAAAGCAACACGATGAATTCAAACAGAAATTAATAGATTTAATGAAAAACTGTAAATGTGTGTCGTCAACAGAAAATATTGATGTAATTAAGAATGCTGTAATTAAATTTAATAAACAGCATTGAGTTATAATAATAGTATTTTATTTGTAACAATTAATAAGCTGACATTAATTTCTGAATCTATAATCCATAATATAGTAAGATAAAATACTTTGTTACCAGAATTTTGGTTTATATTTAATTTTCAAAGCTTGAAAAATACTACTGAAAATTATAATACTATCGAGTGTTGTTTTATTGTGTAATAACTTTTGGTTCTTCCTTGTTGGACGTTCCAGAAAGTAGACTTTTGATGCGTGCTATAGCTCTACCAGGATTCAAACCCTAAAATAAACATTTAATAATTAAAAATAAATAATAGATGAATTTAAATATGAATACACAAACCTTTGGGCATGTTTTGGTACAATTCATAATAGTGTGACAGCGAAAAACTGAAAAAGGATCTTTCATTTTATCTAAACGTTCAGCTGTAGCTTTATCTCTGGAGTCAATAATCCAACGATACGCCTTAAATTAAAAAATTTAGTTACTAATTTATGTTGAAGATTAATTTTTTTATATTGAAAAATATTTAGACTAAAATAACATTTATCAACCTTTAAGTTGTGCATAAGTTTGTGTGTTGACAAGAAATTAAAAAAAATTAGCAAAACATTTTTACTTAGATCTTCCTGTAGACAATAAAAACAATATTTGAAATATTTTTATTTTATCAAATTTCTTTGAGAAATACAATAATTATTATTTGAAATATTAGTGTTGAAAATTCACCGAAACTTTTTAATTGAAAATTCTGTGGCTACCTACCTATAGAGGTTGAAAAATTATGCAATACAGTCTTAAGTCTCAAGGAATCTATTGACTTTTATTGAAACGGTCAAGTAATTATTGAGTCTCTAGCTAACAAACAGATAAGCATACATTTTTATGTATTTAGATTAGTTGTAAACCAGAATTAACCCTAATTTTTCTCAGTGTCAATATTTTGAACTTCATTACACCGTGCACAACCCACTTAAAAATTATGAACAGATAAGACTATTGTGTTGAACTGTAATAAATATTTAAATCAGATATGCAATTTATCGTTGAAAATTAAGATTGGTGTGTGGGGAGGTTACAGCCAGGTGTAGCCAGTTCACTTTATTTTTAAAAGTTCATAGGATATATTGATTAATTGGATAAATATCTTGGTTGGGATGTATACAAAGGTTGAGAGCCACTCTATACATTGTATACATCAATATTGTTGTAATGATTGATGCATGTTTTTTGTCAAAGGTTGTAGTGTTTTACTATGCAAATCAAAAATATCTTTTAATTTACTATAAATAATCACGTCAAAGAGTAAATAGTTAACTGCATCACTGATTCGTGGGCTGATACTACAATATGATACGTACATATACAGATAAATAAGTGTAATAATGATAGTCGCAATAACTCACAAATTCATACTCTAGACTCAATTTAAATATAGTTATTATACCTGCATAAGAACTGCCGGTCCAAGATATTTCTCTGAGTTCCACCAGTATGAAGGGCATGATGTGGAACAACATGCGCACAAAATACATTCATACAAACCATCCTAAAATATATAACATATATTAGATTAAAAACATATTTAAATATAGTTGTAATATTAATGGCTTACAAGTTTCTCTCTATCATATGTATGTTGCAAATGTTCTTTATTGTTGGCAGGTATTACATCAGTATGTAACCATGGTTCAATGGAAGCATACTGTTTGTAAAACAATTTCATGTCTGGCACTAAGTCCTTGACAACATACATATGTGGTAATGGATATATTTTCAACGGCTTTGACAAATCAGCATTGACACCACTGGATAACATAATAAATATACATCAATTACACTATGCAACTATAAAATAAATCAATTCAAGCAATTTAAAAATATAAATTACAAACCTAATACAGGCTAATGTATTGACTCCCCCAATGTTCATAGCGCAAGAACCACAAATACCTTCACGGCAAGAACGCCTAAATGTCAATGTTGAATCTTCAGAGTTCTTGATTTTGATCAAAACATCCAAAACCATAGGTCCACAGCTGCAAGTATAAATACGGTTCATTTTATATCATATTGTTTAAATGATGCAGTACTTACGAATTCAGATCAACCTTGTAATCTTGCATTTTCGGCTTCACTTCGGGAGTTTCTGGATTCCATCTATATACTTGAACGGTTTTGATTCTTGGCGCTTTATCTACAACTGCCCCATCACTAGCTGCTAGTGCAGTTGATATATGAATCTGCTTAATTTGCTGCAAATAAATTACTTACAAGGTGAAATTACACCATATTACATCATTGTTAAAAAAAATTAAACTGACCTGTGTAAAGGGTTGTCTTAGCAAACGTATGGCAGACGTTTCCACTATACCTAAGCCAGCCATAATGGTTATTTTAATCGAAATTATAAAATTCAACAAAACTTTTTGTATTCAGAACAGGAAAAAGGAATTGAACTACGTACGATTCTTAGGCTTAGGAGTCGAGTTGGGTATTGTAATTTGTAACTTGGGACGATAGAAATGAAATTTTCTGATTACAAACATATGATTATAATTATTGATAGTTGATGTCATTTAAAATTCAGTGTAGCCATTATATTGATCCTAAATGTCTATGTTATCACTATTTATCTTGCTTTCCAACACGGTTGTAGGTATATCTTAAACCGTGCTTTCCAACCACGATTTTTGTTCTATGATTAAAGATAGTATCTAATATCTAAAGCCGTGTTTTCCAACTTCGGCCAATAGATATTAGGTATTATAAATGGCCCAGTGGTGCCCAACCATATTACTAGGTGTAGCGATCACTACACCTTGAAAATAAGGGGTGGGTGGGTATAATAACATAAAATAATTAACTTGAAATATGTTAATTATTAATCACAAATTATATTGGTCAATACCTTAATATTTATTAATATTATCAATTAAAATATGATAAAATGTATAAAATAATATGATTTTGAGTTTGTGAGGGGGTGGGTAAAATTATTTCTTGCTACACCTGAAAAATATATCTTAGGTGCCACTGAAATGACTTATCCATTCATTCCATTCTATAATATCTATTCTTCGGCCGAGGGCGTGATGCTGAGATGGGGGTCGCTCTCCGACAGATATAAATTTCAACTTCACTCGTAGCATTATAGTACAATATAATATGCTCATAGACATAATCATGACTAATTAATAAACTTTAGTCATTACTCATGGACATCGTAAAATAACATGTTTATAACTCACTAACTACTTAGGTATAGGTAGTACCTAGTACGAGTAGTACCTACTACCCACCTATTCTTAGAGTAGTATCAGGGACGGATCTAGGAGGGGGTTCAGGAGGTCAGCTGATCCCACGGTCTTGGTTATTGCTGGCCCACAGTTAATATTTGCCGACAATTTGGCCCCTTGGCGATTTTGCCTCTTTTCAGACCTCACTACCCCAGGCAGTTGGACTCTTGGATTTATTAAAAAAATTAATGCCATGTAGATATATACAAAATTCACACTCTTTCAATGTATAGTTATTTATATATCGTTTTTGTAGAAAGTTGAATAAATCATATTTTATTATGTATGACGACATGACGTACCCGTAGGAACGTTTGATGCGCTGATAAAATTTGATTTCATTTTTTTGATGAAACGGGTGTAGTCTGTGTAGATGATAATTTAAATAAATCAGAAAGAAATGTGTTTTTATTTATCTACCATGTATGAAATTTTGTGTACACTGCTAATAGAGTAGTGCTACGATTAAGAGTTACGACTCAAAAAAGTTTTAATCGGATTGAATGAATTAAGACGTTTCTTCGCTGTACAATAACTGAAGAGAAATTATAAAACATTTCGATACTTAGTCAGTGGCGTCATTTTAGTTATTGAGAGGGGTGGGGCAAAATTTCTGTCCAGCCCAAAATAAAACTGAAAAAAAAAAGCTCGCTAACATTTACATTACATTACAATATTGCATTTTTATCTCAATACAAATAGCCTCCTTATACATAATTGTATACTTACTACCTACTTATAGTATCAAAGATTAATATCATAATAAGCATACAGGTAAGTAACCCATTTTTTTGAGAGATAACAATAACTAAATAATTAATACATATATGTAGAGGTTACTTAAATATATACCTATTAGCTACTATATAAAGGCCCAAAACTAGCCCATACCCGGCCCGACAGCGGCCCGCTAATGACTAGGGGGGGGCAAATGCCCACCCTGTCCCCACCACAAATGACGCCACTGTACTTAGTAAACATATTGAAAAATGTACTGAGGAAAAAATTAATTTTTACAAAGCCATTGAAACCTTTGTATAAACGAAAAAAAAATAGGAAAACTTTTATAATAAAATAATAGCAGCCAGTAGGTATAGCCTAACCTAACCTATACAGTGCTTATTAAATAGCTTTTATAATATTAATTATATATTTTAACTATAAATTTAATTCATACGAATAAACAAAATAATCATCAATGTTTTCAATGATAATTTATAATTATGAATAAATTTAAAAAAATTAATGCATAAACATTATATACATTATACACGTTATTAGCGTCATAATCATATTTTGTTACAAGGTATGTAGATTACTAATCTAGTTTCAGCCCTAATAAGTGGCCTCTTAAAATGGCCAGACCCACAGTTCCCTAACTTTGGATCCACCCCTGAGTAGTATAACTTCTACTTTAGAGTTCAGAGTACCAGAGTAGTTCAGACACATTAATGCATTATCAATAGGTTCACTTTGGGTTTCAGAACTTTTGAAGCACGTTCATCACTAGTCGTGATCACTATAATAGTCAATAGTACATATTTACGTCTGTCCACTATTGTCATTTTGGACCACTTTTATTAAGCCAAGAGAATTTAGCACCATTGATTAAATATTACACAGTAGTAATAATAAAATCAATGTTAGAACTTACTAATGTAAAGTCTAGTGTCTCCTAGATTCTCCCTATTAATCGATATACTTAATAATTATAATTATACCTAACCTATACAAATTAAATAGGTAGGTACCTAACCAATGCATTGATTTTCAAAAAGTCATACCTTTTTCGTTTTATATTTATTTTTTACAGGCTGATCCATTGAAGTGTCTACGGTAGTCGGTAATCATTTTTAAAAAATTTCAACTGTTTTGAAAATAATATTTTTGTATAGGTAATTTGATATAATTTCAAAACAACATTTCTGGAAAAATTAATATTATTTACTATTTTTAATCGTTACAATTTTTTAAATTTCTTACATTTTTAAATGACACCATACATTTTTAATTTCATATTCCGAAGCAGAATATATTATTATTCGGAGTATTTTGATCTAAAAAGATCAAATTTCAAGTAAGTATAATGTATTCGTCAATCGTTAGTTATAACTTACAAGCATTAAATTATAATTAACTAATAAACAACCTAATTGGCCAAAATTCAACTTTTATTCATTAAAAATTGGATGCTATAAAGTATAGATTGTATAAATATTAAAAAAAAAAAAAAAAAAAAATTCATTGAAAATTGAAATACTCCTAATAATATTATACTTAGAAATATGAAATAAAAAAAAGAAAAAAAAGGTGGGTAAGTGGATGTCGCTCTGCTGTACAGTAGGTTACAAGTAGGTCACCGTATAATGTATGGTATTAAATTTGAATTCAATGATATAATATCACTGTATAAAAAAAACGATTCTGAGCGGAGACGGTATATCAGCCTATTAGACGTATATTATACTTATCTATGGTATTAAAACAAAATTGGCCTATAATAGGTACCTATGATAAATTCCAAATTATTCATATCACAATATCCATTAGGTAACGTCATACATCAACAACAAACCGTGGTACTATCATAGATATATAATAGTATACTTTAGAAGTTTCAAGTACCCACGAATAATTTTATACAATCACAACAAAATAACTAAAATAGTTATTCAAGGTTTTTTAATATGTAATTTTGTACAAATTTGAGCTTAAAATAACTATAAAAATAAACTGAGATTATGTATTTTTTATATTTGTTGGTATAACAGAATTTGTTTCAGAGTTGCACTAAAAACCAAAATCGATTTTCTCGAAAACAGATTCTGCGTAAAAATTCCCGTTTTTCCTTAAATTTTCTTTTGTTTTTTAGGTTGCATTTGAAATCTACTGGGAAATTTTTACTTTTGACCAAAGTACCAACTAGATTCACTTTCCTATTAGAAAAGGTACTTTTGAAGAAAATCCAAGCACTTTTACTGTCCTAAAAGGTGATGACAGCCACAATAAAAAATTTAAAAAAAAACACACATAATTGTATAATCAATACATTCATCGTTCCACTCAGAATCTAAAATGTATGGTGTAGCCATTTTAAAATGTAAGAAACTTAATAAATTATAACGATTAAAAATAGTAAATAATATTAATTTTTCCAGAAATGTAGTTTTGAAATTATATCAAATTATATAAAAATATTATTTTCAAAATAATGAGTAGAGTGTAGACCATATATTATATATTATTCTTTAAAATCTATATTATGATTTATATTTTATAGTGTACACATTAACTTAAATTGATCACGTGGTATAGGTAGTATCATTAAATTTACATTAAATTAAATAAATTATAATTTCGGAGACCCGAAACTGCTAATAAAAATTAATCTTAAAATTAATATAAGAATATTTTTAACTTTGAATAAGGTAGTACGACAAAATCTATAAACCATATATTATTATAATATTATATATTGTAGTATATCTAGTTGTATTTTACTTTATTTGAACTTTGCCCCCGGAATCGATAATATATATACATATATTTCATAGCTAAAGCTGGTATAGGCAGAACAAATATTATTATGGTCTTCGGAAGGGTCGAATAATACATTTACAAAACTAGTCCGTATCAATCCTTCAAATATATAGCTTTAAGCTTTTCATTGAATCTTTATAGATGATCAACTCTACAAGTGCATCTATTACAATTTTTAATTGTAGAAAAAGAGCTTTCCGTAATAATTGGGTAATGATGATGATATGTTAAAGTTTTTCAAATGAAATAATTTTGAATTTTTTAAGTTCAAAGCTACAATTAGTGCAAATATCACACTATTAATATTTAATCAAAAATACATACTTATAGTATAGGTATATACTATACATATTATGTATCATTGAAAAAAATAAAAATCAAGTAGAGATTAAAGAAAAATTAAATTAAAAACCAATATATTACCTATGTTCTAAGTTTAAATTAATAATAATAACAATTTTTATATTATCTATTATAATATAGCCATAAAATAAAATATAAAATTTCCTCATAATATTTTGACGATAAACAAAATGTAAATATTAATAATAATAATAAATTATTATTAGAGGTCGATTTCACAAGTTTTACTTATAGATACAATAATTAAAAGATTATAAAATAAAAAACAAAAATATTTCGGATGATCGATATGTCAAATAATTCAAATTATTATCAAATAAATAATCTATGAATGTATAGTAGGGAACATAATATGTTGTTTAAAATCGTGATATGAAACAAAATAATATTATTGTTAATTTTTGAAAATTATTTATTAGATATATATTTTATTTTTTTTAATGAAAAGTAGCTATACTATACTACTAGTAAGTATAATATAATAGTAATTAAATATTATTATATTGTGATAATTAAACTAATTAGTTTTTAAAAAATAATTGATTAATCAATTCCATATACTTAGTTGTCAGTAAAATTGTAATCTGGGGGTTATTTTTCCTAGGGTCGGGGATTTTTATTCCGCAATTCACTGTCTCCATAGTCTATACTTTAGTTCAGTGCATATATTCATTAAAATTATGTATAATAATCTTACCAATATAGCGACATAAATTGTTTCCTTAAAACAAATACAGGCATACAGCTAATGATATTTACCATATTTATCATAGGCAATATAAAATATTTGTAAAGTTTAAATAAAAATTGGATGATTAAATTTCCACCCAACCCTCCCCCCCAAATAAACAAAAAAATAGCAAGAAATACAATTTAATTTTTAAAGATTTATTAATATTTTAGGAAAATAATTTATTTTTCGGGGGCTATTACAAGTTTTGGGGGGAGCTTATCCCCCCCCCCCCAGTTGCGCTTCTGCCAGGGGGGGATGGTCCCGTTTAGGGCAGGTTGACGTCCTAGATTCATATTTTACATACGAAGAATAATGTTATATAGTATATTATTTCAGAAACGTAAGAACTAAATAACTGAAAATGAAAATGAAAATTATTATTTTTAGTAGAATGGTGCCTAACTACCAATAATAATAATAATAACTTTATTGCATTTAAGAAAAATTTACATACGTTGTACAAATAAAGATTATTTAAATGATTGTCTCCAAAAGCCTTGGCTTGTGGAGGAGACAACAGTTCATATTTTAAGGTGTATTTACAATTTTAAGACAACTAAATTTAATTCTTATACATAATAAACAACTTAAGTTATACAAATACATAGGCAATAATTAAACAACAAATTATGAGACAGGCACAATGTTCAAATACAGCACAAATGTATGGATGGTTTTATAAACAAATGTTCATCTTATACTTAATATACTTTTTATAACGTTCATAATCATTATAAAATAATAATTGTTTAATAGGTATATCGTACTTCCTGCATAACTGTATACCTATATTAAATGGATCTTTTTTCCCAAATTCCGTATTATATTTATTTAATCTAAAAACATTGTATCTATTTTGACGAGTAGAATAATTATGGTTGACCAATATTACCATAATCTAATTTATCTAAAATATTTCAAAGATATCTTTGTTTTTTACGGGCAGTCAGTGCCGTATATACGAATTATTTTCATTATGGGCCAATTTATCACTAGTCAAGCATAGCACGACTAACATAGCCATAACTATACATTTTTTATGGAGCTTTGTGGTTATAAATATGCCATTTACAATACAAATAAAAATTGCCCAATTTAATTTTATAATTTTATGTAAAATTTATTTTTTAATTATTTTTAAAAAAATATTGATAGTTTCATATAATATATGTATATATATATATATTTTAATGTTATCTTATTATGAATTTAACATCAAAGTCATCAAAGCAAGTCCTGACAATCTAACATTTCCTTGTTGATTTCTCAAAAAACGGTTTTAATCAACCGGCTAAATTAAATATGGTGAAAAACTGTAAACAGTGTAGTCGTGTAGATATACATGCAATGGTTTAATTGAACCTGCAATTTCAGCATGGGCTCTTGCCTAGGGGGCTTCCTTCTATATACGCCACTGCGGGCGGTGGAAACTTAACATCATCCTTAAATCACTCGTAACACTATATTTAACCGGGCTAGCTTATTTAACTTAACTTATAATCGTTTTTCGAATCCAGCCATTTAATCATTGTTGTCGAATTTATATAATAAATAATAAAGAATCAACGTAATATTAATTATTATAGTATTGCGCCGATGACGCGGGTTGAATGAACAGCGGCGAATCAAGAGACAAGACCCAAAACCTCAAATCTCTGTATCCTGTCCTGCAGTGTCTATAATGTGTATTGTAACAACAGTTAGTTGTTGCTTAATATCATGGGTACTATAGTGGATAACGTCATTACTAAACACAATACAGATAACGTATGAGAAATACTTTTCTGTTGAATATACAAATATACAATGTAAATATTTTACAACACAACGATATGACTGTGGCAACGCGATGTAATGACTCATGTTGTTTCCATTTGTAATTAATAATTATAAACAAATTAGTACCAATCTCGGTACGTACCCACGAAGTTTTAAATTCAAAAATATTTTACAAATGTATATATAAACTAAGGTAGGTAGGTAGTACAAGTGCAATAAAACTTCTGTAAAAGAAATATTATGGTAAAATAAAAGTTGAAATCCTTAATTATCATTTTGTTAATGTTCGCATATTCGCAATACTCTATTACCAAACAGTATTTAATACCTGTTACAGTATTACAACTTACAAGTATTTGAAGTACCTATATTAGAAAACCGTTATTATTCAAAAAAGTTTAAACTTAGATACATTTCTAATTATTTTATGAATTATGACTTCTTGTTGATTTGAAATATTTAATTAAAGGATACTGCAAAAGGCAAGTTAAAATTTCGTTGTTTAAATTTTCGATTTCATCACGTGCACCTATAATATTGGTCATCGTCAATGTGCATTCCTTCATTAATTAGACCCTCTTGGTTTCAGTGGCGTAATTACAGGGGGGGGGGGGGGATTTGGGTGCTGTGGAAGATAGTATTGTATTTAAGTATATAACTTCGTAGGTAATAAACACTAATCACTATTGCAAATTGAATATTGTACAAATATATTGAAATAATGAAGTTTAGCTCGATTTTTGGGAAATTTTATCGGAAATCAATAGGTAATAGGTATATTTCAACGAGTTAAACACAATGGTATATAGTCAACCCAACACAAAAATAATTTTTTAATAAATTCAAACCAATAGTTCCTGAGATTCGCGCCTTCAAAAAACAAACTCTTCAGCTTTATAATAGGCGCTATAATATTATAGGCCCTAGGGCCTAATAGCTATTATATTCATAGGCGCTATTTCAACTTTTGACGTGGAGGCGGGGGCTGAATATATTAAAGACAAGCAGACTATTGCAATATAGCATTAACAAATTGTATGTCCTAGGTTTTTGGGGGGCTTATCCACCCCCCCCCCCCTAAAAAAAAAAAAATTGCGCCTATAATTATATTAGTATAGAAAGATTGTTTTCTTATAAATATTAAATACTAGCTGAATTACCCGGCGTTGCCTGGAAAAATGTCTGATTGTTCAACTCCTTTTGGGTGTAGCATGCTGTGGAAGCAATGTATTTTTAAGTGCAAATGATATAATATTTTAATGTATAGCCATCCCGAACGGCGTTGTCCGTGAGATTCGCTTGTGATTATAATGCGAACAGTATATTATCAGGTAGGCCAATCATCTACCTGCGGTGCGGTTTGTACGTAATAGTGTGTAATTTAATTATAAAGTATCAAAGTTATACCAATTTTGCAGACTGTCGTCTTTACTTAATTCAACCTACGGTGGATACTGGATTAATACAATTAATTAATACAAAATTCTAACCTAACCGTACTAAAATCCGATGTATAAAAAAACCAAACATATTCGTATGTATAGATAAAAAAAAAAAAAAATAAGGAAAAAAACGATGCAACAATTTAGTCCTCCGAAACCGTGGTTCGAACAATGAGATATTTTGTACTAAAATACATAGAAGTGCCAGTACCCTGACAGGCTCACGGCATTAATAATTATTATTATTATTAAAACCAATAGCAACCATTTATAAACAACAATTTCTATCGTATATCTCAAAATCTCTTTTTGGGCACCTTCCCGGGTTTACTCTTTTTTAGTTTTTTTAAGAAGCCTATATTCTTACCAGAGGTCTAATCTATCTCTGTATCAAATTTTATCGATATCGTCCAGCCGTTTAGGAATGCATAAAGAACACACACACAAACATTCATTTATTTATATATAGATAAAAAACAAGTATTCTTAGCTGTTTAAGTATGGTCGTATGGACTTGCAGATTTAAAAAAGCATATCGAAAATATGTTGCAAAATGTTGTCATAGTTTGGGGTGGATCGGGTAAAGTCAGGGGGGCTGCCCTCTCCCCAAACTTGTTTTCCAATGTTGGTAAAAAAAATTGTTTTAAATATTTTCAAGTACGTTGCTTTAATTTGCTGAAAGGTTGCTAAATATTGGCACAAGTCCGAAGTCGGAGGACTGCTGAGGGTTTTATTGTACCGATTTTGGTTACGAAATAATAGGTTGAAAATTTTTTAACGTTGGTCTCTAAAAGTTACAAAATATATTATATAATATTGTATAGTTGCATGCTTAAGGGTTACTAAATATTGACTCTAGTTAAGAGTCTCTATGTGAAAGCCGAGATAACTTCATGGGGGTTCAGATTGTGATGTAGATAACTTTTTCTTTGTTGTTGCAGTTATACATGTTTGTTAATTTAGTAAATTAATCATTCTAAGTCAGAGTAACTAAACAATAAGTAAAAATCAATAACTATTTAGTAAAATAACTCAAGTATTTTTGAATATTCTATTAATCTTTTCAATTTAAAGGCCATATATCTTCTTATTTTAGAGCATATTTTAAGGCATCATGATAATATGAACCCTAGTGGCCTAGTCGGGTTGTCATGATTGTAATTAACACAATATATTACCAACCACGAAACGACACAGTGATTTACTCAATGACGAGATACCCTCGAAACCTAATATATTATGCTTAAAATTGAGAATATTATCTGTGTTTGTAGGCTGGCTTTTTTACCATATTCCCATTTCCATGCAAGCAATAGACAACGTACAAACACAGATAATGTTCTTAACTTTAAGTTTGATGATAGGTCAATGCACTCTAATAATAAAGCTAACAACACTAGGTTTAAAGTAAGTTCTGCTGAACGTAAATTAGGAATTAGCTATGTTGCGCGTAGGTCACATAGTCAGAGACTGAAAACAAACAGTGCGCTGACATCCTCTTAAGTCAATATGTAAATGTAACATTGATATAGGCGCAACTAGACAAATATTTTTGGGGGTGCACAAATTATAAAGATTTCCAGTATAATTTCCCCTTAACACTATATATGTATTAACAATAATTTAAAATGTATATTTATGTACTACCTATATTTTTAATATTTTTGTGAATCAGCAACAGTAAATAGGTACTAAATTGTGACTACTATATAATTTTTCAGCCAGTAAATTTTATTTATTTAAATTACTGCTAGTTCAGACTTCTGGACGGTGTAGTCCACCTCTCCTAACTCAATCATACTCTAATCAATATAATGTCATTACAATTATTTTTATTCAGTTGAGTAGGTACTTTTTAACTCTGACTGATTTTAACTAGAAATAAAATAGCTTTAGCTTTAGATCGTTCATTTCTTGTTAAGCAGTTTTTTTTTTTAAATACTACATAATATGTATTATGGACGCAAATATAGGGGCAGCCTTAGTGAAGAGCTATGCCTACTTGGTATACATTTTCTATATCGTGTGTAGGCCACAAACACAATATAAACAAACGTAACAAGTTATTCATATTTATTATTATAATAAATAATAGATAATAATATGCTGGCTCAATAAAGTATGTTCCCTAGTTATTAGGTAATTTTCTTATTAATATTATTAGTCATTACCGTTTTAATTTTGCTCAAAATACATTTGTATAATATAATACATCAGTTTTTACTTTCATTCATAATATTTATATTTTTCCGATTACTTACTGTTATATTTTTATTTTCTAAAAGTTTTCCTACATTCGTTTTAACTTTTTTAAGTTTCTTTTCGTTCGTAAAGTATAAGTTTTTTATTTTCAACATAAACAATTACACTTTTTAGATTCATAGACGCATGCACATCAACAACGAATGCAATTATTAATGAAGAATTATATCTCTCAGGCCACATAAATTCTGAAGACTGAAATATTTTTATGCACTTATAGTGTTTCATTACCCGTTAAGCTTTATAGAAAAGTTATTAATATATAAGTGACGACAAGGAATTATTTTGATATAAGTGTTGGTCTGCGCATAAGTAAGCTAAACTATAGATACCTAAACCAAGTAAGATGATTTTATGTATTAAGTATTTTGTTAAATGTATTTATTTAATATTGTCATTTGTCGCCTCCTCACCATTTCACCTCCACACCAAACACATCACCCACTTTCGCCGGCCGGCGTCACACGCCCAAAATAAACACTTTGTTCCAGGACAGTAAAAAAATGTTTATGAATGAGTTTCACGCATTTAAAACCGGTTGATTAACGAAGTCCAATAGGAATAGTGAGTGGTAGCTACCTCCTAGGAGACTAGAAATAGGACTTTGGTAATCTCTAAATAATAATAAATAAATAATAATATATATAAATAAAATATGATTAATATAATAATAATAGTAATAATAATATACTTATAGTTATATTATTAGGACAGTGTTGAATTTTAAATGAGGATCGGGTGATATCATCTCAATAATTTAAAACTACTGTATTTTTACTTCTCTTGGACTTATAATGCTATGTAACCAATATAAATCCCTCGGCACCAGCAGCCTAGCTCGCCTTTACAGAGGCTGAAAAACGCTAAAATTCAACGCTAAGTAAGCCGAAAATGTGCGAATGCCGTGTTGCGACAAAATTAAAAATTTGAAATTAAAATCTATTCTACGTTAAATTCGATATTTGTTTATTTATATTAAAATATGTTTTATCGATGTATAAACAACGAACAATGTTATACAAGAGTAGGGTAGTGTAGTTTTCGCTGTACTAATCTATGTAAATTAAAATATTTACCGGCGTTCGCTTGTTTTCGCTTGCGTTGTGGATTAGGCCTACAGGGGACACCACAATAAAAAAAACGCGCCACGTGTAATACCTCATGCTTTTAAACAACATGAATGATTTGATATAATGTCGTTTAACAAGCTAGGTGGTGTGGAAACTTATACGACGCTGCAGTATTCCTATAGGTAGGTACATCGAGTACATTGAAGTAATATATACGAGTAGATAACACAAATACTAATAAGATGTAAAACCTGTATAATATGAGACCGTGGTAGACTAAAGAAATATATTTTCGGATCTATACAGATCACAGGTGGTATAAGCGCAAATTTACGAAACCTCGGGAGTTGGAGAAATGTTTGGACCTTTCCCTTCATGACAAAATAACATTTAAAAATTATTTTTTTCTATACATTATTGTGGGGCCAATATTGTAAGACAAGTAGGTAGGTACCTATATGTAAATAATTGAAAAAACAAATATTTTATGATAAATGATTCCTATAACAATAGTAGGTATATTCAATAATCAATACACTTCAATAACAAAATATAAACAAGGAGACAATGTCCCCCCACCCACTCTAGTACTGAATGGTGACATGGTCACCAACCATAAAATATCTAGGCATTATTCTAGATAAAAAATTAACTTGGAACCCGCACATTTCCTTGTAACTACAACAAGGTACCAACGTCTCAAAATTCTTTGCCCCCTAAATCAACCATCAAACCGCCTTAAGCTGGAATTGCTCCCTGCTTCTTTACAAGAAAATTCTAAGACCTTTAGTTTTCTATGCTGCCTCTATCTGGGGACACTGTGCCAAAACCCACATAAATAAGAACCAAGTTTTCCAATCCAAGATATTACGCACAATATCCAACGCACCTTGGTTCATCAAAAACGAAGCACTCCACACCGACTTCAAACTTCCATCAATCAAAGACTACATACAAAATCTCACGATCAATTTTTTTTTAACCAACTAAACAACGCCAGTAGCGCGAAACATTTCAAACTCAGCGATAAGCCTACCCTCCGGCGTCTTAAGCGTGGACGTCCTCATGATGCCCTATCTCAACTCCAATAATATTAATAAAAAAAATAATAATAATAATAATAGTAATAATATAATACCACACCTATACATTTTTAATTCATTTTATTGTATTCATTATATATATATTCATCCATGTAAATGACTGAAATATGTTGTAAATATTTGTAACTAATTACCCCTATCAAATGTCTAAATGTTAAATATTGCTAATATTTTATCAATAAGTTAGATTACCTTGTATGTCAGAAACACTTTATAATTAATAAAAAAAAAAAAAAAGCAGGTAAGTGGATGTCACTCTGCTGTACAGTAGATTACAAGTAGGTAATTGTATATTGGTTGTATTAGACTTGAATCCAATGATATAATATCATTGTATAAGAAAAACGATTCTGAGCGGAGACGGTTTGACAGTCTAGATATTTTATATTTTGTTATTATTTATTTTATCATGTAAGTTGAATTAATATTAAAATATTATAATTTTTTATTCGTTTCTATGGTGATAAACAAAGCGTTAGAAATTAAAATCCCATTTTTAGCGTTTTTTCGTAATTTTCCGGTGGTTTCTCCCGTGGCATTAAATAACTGTTGAGAAAATCGAAAAATGACCTCTCTAAAGTACCATCTTGATCCAATTTGCTAAAAGATAAGGTATTATATGTTGAAAACGAAACACTCCTTCTGGAATAAATTTAATATACAGGATATAAAAAGAAAAAAAAAAGAAAAAATAAACACCATTGTAAAAACAATAGCTTCCTCGCTCCGCTCAGAATCTAAAAAGAAATAAAGGAGGCAATGTCAATGCGCTCACATTCATATGTAGTCTTTCATCCAGCCAAAAATAAAGATAAAATGTCATTATCCTGTGTTCAAAGTTATTTCGTCTACCGTGGATATTATAATAATAATATTATAATTATTGTAACACAAATACCTAAGTAATAACTACGTATCTATGACCTGTTCTGTACATCACATTAAAATATAAGATAAAGATTATCTCATAATATTATGTTATAGCTGGGAACATAAACTAGGTATACCTAGGTTACCTATAGTAGCGGAGTGCCTACATATTTTATTCCTCAATATAAAATATATAGGTGTACTACAACATTTTTGTATTTATTGATAACTTTTACTTTTAAATACCTAATCAAAATACAATGGAAAAAGTATTTTAATTTTTGGGGTGCAAAAGGCCCCTCAGCATATTCCTAGTTGCGCCAATGAACATTGACATAAGCAATTATTTAAAAAAATGCATATCTGGAACCAAATTATAGATCCAAAGTCTAAGATGGATCGTACTAGGGAATAATATAAAGTTTTTAAGTCAGTTTAAAATTATGATTCCCTTTGATGAAATCTAGCATTCTATAAGATTTATTCAAAACTGTTTTATGGTGGAATTTTAATGAAAGATCATATTCAAAATGTATGCCTAAATCTTTATAATTATTATGGATACTTCAAGTACTTCATTATTATTAAGTATTTAATTGAAAATAATTAGATTTTTAAAACGGGTAAAATGAAATAATGTTTCATTTATTAACGTTTAATTCAAGACAGTTATTCATGCTCCAAGCATACTGCAGTTTGTTTAAGGCCCCGGTGCCAATGTAATTTTGACCATACAAGTATACACTCTATCTACGGGAATAATGATCCTATTTTGTGATATCAACCAAATTTGCAGATAATTTTTTTTTTAAACTAATAATATTCTAGGCCGTAATATTCTAATTCCATTTTTCAATATTTTAATCTCAAACTTTATAAAATGTCTTCAAAAATAATACAATTTTAATCTTTTTTTACAAATTATATTACACCAAATAAAATAAAATTTCGGAGTACAATGAGGCCTTAAATACAGACAGAAATCTTCTTCTTTCAGATAAAAAAAATAATTATCGCAAAATCCGTGAATTCTACCAGGCCTGAGAATTATTCCTGTGAAGTAATTTTTTCGATATAATACACCGTATACCCGGTGTTATAGCTATACTATACCATATTACCATATAATACCCCATTAAATATAGACATGAGGCAGTCGATTAGTGGAAAAGTATTATTCTTTAGGGGGGAACTAAATTATATTATTATATTTTTCAAATTTTATAGAATTGCCGAAAATTTGAAAAACCGGCACTGGGCCACTTAAGTGATGTTGTAGTATTTCAGAGTCTGATTATGATTTAATTGAACAAAATAATGTAGGATCATCTGCGAAAGGTAATACTTTTACAGAATTATTAAATACTCGGGACAAATCATTAATGAAAACTAGAAAAAGCAGAGGCTTTAAATGTGAACCTTGAGGAACACCCGATATAGTCAATTTCATTCAAATTTCAATGACTTTGTATTTGGTAATCGATGCGAAATCATCTGTAAAACCGCAACGAATAAGTACACTTATTCAACCGACGAGTGCAAGACGGAGAAGAATTTGTACACACTTCCTTGACTCAATTATAATTTCTTATCACTCAACAGTAAACCCTCCACCTAGCTTTAATACTTGTCAAACCTCTATCAAGTCTATCCTTAGACCTAGAGTTCAGGGGCCCAGCCATTTTAGAGGCCCGTTGAAATGAATTTGTAATTTTTGAAATTTTGATAGGAATACGTATTTTATATTAAATAGGTAATATTTTATAGGGCCAGAAAAGACATTCAGTACAGGTGCCCAAAATTTGATGTGGTACATAGGTATATTATGGTTATAAACAATAAACTACAAATCACTCAACTAGAGCCATCATAAATACCAAAATAAATAAATCCCTTTACATCTAACTGTTACTAACTAAATATATTATCTACATTTTAAATGAAAAACAACTGTAAACTACTTAGCTATGTATAATTACTTCTAAATTGTAAATTAATATTTTTAATTGTTCATGTTTTTCACTCGTTTACAATTATTAATTTTTATAAGCTAATAAACTTAAACAGTTAAATGTTGAACTATTGAATAAGCCTTAAAAAAATGATGCGTACATAAATATATTTACTATACATGGTACGATTTCTGTATTGTATATAAAATACAATATGCAGTCAATATATAATATAAACTGCACCACATGCATTCATAAATATAAGTAGGTACTTATATCATGAATGACCGGGTCATTTGCGGATCAAATAAGATGATCCATCATTCATTTTTAGTTGACAATATAGACAAAGATAACAGTGAAAAAATCCTTCTGGTTTGATTTTTTATTTTCAATTCATCATTGGCCAATTAAACTTCAAAAATCATAATTATTTCTCATGATGTAATTCTTTAGAAATTATATACATACCTATACTAAGATATAGATATATTGAGTGAATCTTTTAACAGTTAACACTCATTACCTCGAAAAGTAGGTATTAATGTTTTTGACAATATTTTAGATTCTGCGCTGCAGACCGATAAATGTATTGGTTTTAGAGCGAAGTGTAAAATTATATACATACGACGATAAATTAAATCCCGGAAATATAATGTTTTGACGATAGGTAGTGTAAATATAATATTATTAGGAAGGGTTTTTATAAGTTTTACTTTATAGGTACTACTTATATAAGATGATCAAATAAAAAATAAAAATATTTCATATGATCGATAGGTATACGAAATAATACAAATAATAATAATAATAAAAATTAAATAATTATCAAATAACAGTTAATCAATAAATTTAAAATTTAAAAGAACCATTAACATATGATGATTATGTTGTTTGAAATCGTGATAAAATACCAAATATTATTGTTAATGTTTAATAATTATTTACTATAGGTATATTAATTTTTCGAATGATAAATATATAGTATTATTGTAATTAAATATTAATAATGTAGCAATTACACTAATTAGCGTTTAGAAAATATTTGTTCAATAACTTGCATGTGGTTAGGACTTGTGAGTAATATTGTAGTCTGGGGATTTTTTTCCGGGGATTTTTATTCCGCAACATGTTTTTCATACCTACGAAATGATTTATTATTAAATACAATTTAACACATCCATTACAGAGATCTTCGCGATCCTTCATCACTTCTCAGGCCTTTTTAACTTTCATTTATGTCTCTAAACACCGAAATTGACAAAAAAAAAAAGAATTTTTCAATTTTAAATGACATCAGACAGCAGCATACATTTTAATTTTATATTATGTAGCATAATATATTCCTCCGACAATTTATTAATACATAGAATTTCTGATTTCAATCTGATAGTTAATAATAATCTACATATAACTTATAAATATGACGTTATTCATATACCTAGCTATTTAAAATGTATATGAACTGAACAGTATAATATTCTCAGAAAAATTGTATGCTGCAAAATAAGAAATGAAAAGTATCTATGATGATGATGTCATTGAAAAAACTTAATAAATTATGACAATAAAAATATTAAAAATTCATGATACATATATCTTTAATCATAATAGGTAAGATTATATACATTTTACGGGTGGTCTATTTGTTCAAAAAAAAAACTTACACGGGTGTACAGACGACCTAGGTAGAGGTACACTAAGATGCCCGAGGAGCTGCAGTCCGGGTATACTGCAATATATAATATTATATAAACTATTGCCTTATATTAGTTGAATGGCCTACATTATTCAACTAGCATACAATATATTAAGTCCGATTTAGTCAAAGGTAAGCATTTATATGTATATGTTATATGATTAAGACGGCAGACCTGTAGACTGTAGTAGTACAGTTTATAGAACATATATCTGCCCCTTTATATTATAAATTATAATTTAATATACGACGGACAAATATAAATAATAACCACAATTTCACCCAATTATTTGGAGCCATCCGGTAATTATATTTCTCCTCTCTCCTCCTTATCCATTTTTAAGGTTGCCATATTGAATATGTTAAAATTTTTTCACTGCGTTGTGTAATATTGCAAAAATAATATTTTTAATTAACTTGGTAAACTCTAGAAACTATAGAGAGTATAACTCTACAGACTACAGGTGCAACTATGTAAATGTAATAATGTATAGCTAGGTACATAAAATACATAAGAGTTAAAATTTAATATAATATTTTTTTGTGCTTGTATAATACGATTACATTAAAAACCCTATTATATAGATCCAATCATATAGATCCCCTTCTTGTCTGGCTTGATTATATAATTTTAACATTAGCTAAACGAATAATATTAAGGAAAAAAATATGGACAAGTGAGTGTCACTCTGCTGTAGGTACAGTATAGGTTACAAGTGGCTCACTGTAATGGATTGTATTAAATTTGAATTCAATGATATAATATAAGGAAAACGATTCTAATCGAAGACGGTCAGTCAGTCTATGATATTACTAAGTATATATTACATGATGATGTTATTGTGAATTAGAGATCAGCACGGGCCGGGTCATAATTTTAATATTACGGGTTGGTTATAGATGGAATCGTAATATTATTCATTCGGCCGGGTCGGTCAAAAATAAAACTTATTAATTTAATTCGTAACACTATGTGATCTAGGTTATCTAAATTAAAAATGTAATTATTATAATATATATTTTAATTATATTTTATTATTAATTAATTAATTGGCATTTGGCAGGTTTAAAAACATATTTAAATTTTAATAAAAATTAATATATTGTCTTTATGAAATGTTTTTGTCTACTATGTCAATACTGAAAGGAAATAAAGTTGATGTATATTTTTATTTACAAACGGGCATGGTCAGGTTGGACTTTGGAAAAAAATTACAAACGGACCGGGCCTGGACGTCGACAATTTATATGTTTAACCTTTGGGCCAGATCGGCCGAAAAAAAACGGCCCGTATTGATCCCTATTGTGAATATAGTAATTTATATATTACAACCTATTAACGTAGAACCTTGTTTTAAATTTTCAATCCTTAGCTATAAATGTTGAACATTTTTAACTTAAAAATCATTTTTAAATTTTAAATTTTACAAATGTTGTCAAATATTGAACTTTAAATGCTTATAAAAAAAATTGTGCTTTCGTATTTTTAATGTTTTTCAACTGATATAGTAACAATATATCAGGAGACTTGTATTAAATTCTCATGCTTCTGACCCGACAAATAATATTTTATTGACAATTAAAGAGAAAATTTTTTTTAAAAATGAAAATTTAAAATGTCCGCACACAACTCAAAACATTTTGAAAATTATATCAAGTATAGACAATGATAAAAGAAACATATTGTGTAGATTTCAACTTTCAGGTGTCTATGGTTATCCATTTAAATATAATTTACTAGCTGATCCCGTGCACTTCGTTTCCCGTTAAATGTACCAACTCTATATGAATATAACTATTTGTTCAATTCGTTATTTAATATTCGGTGTATGGTGCTCCAAATTTATCTTAACTTTTCTGTTGCTCGAAATAAAAATTCCGATTCCCAGCAGTATATTATCAGGTAGGCAATCTACCTGCGATAGATCGCGGACCCTGAAAGTTATACCAAGTATGTCACTGAACTCCTCCTAAACGGCTGGACTAATTGTGAATGCCGAGTCTGTCGACCAATATTTCCTACTCGTCCACGAAGACGTGGCATTGTTTAATGTAAGTAATTTTTATGTGAGTATAATACGTTCAATGTTTACGTAATTGTGATACATATAATATCAAAACACAGTGTACAAAAAAATTAAATGCATTGAATGAATAGGTACACTAATTTCAGGGCAACCAATAATTATTATTATAATAGTTTAAAACCCATGGCGACCATTTATAAACAAAAATTTCCACCGTACATCTCTAAATCACAGTTTGAGCACATCCCCTGGTTGGACATAGGGGGATGATTTGTGAATCTAAAAAAACAGGTGTGTCACCCTAACGCATACTAAAAAATTCATTCATATCGGTCCAATCGTTTAGGAGTTCAGTCACAACACCTACAGTTGAATAATATATTTTTATTTTTTTTTTTATTTTTATAATATTTATACAATCTATACTTTATAGCATAATAAGTATAAGAGAAAAGTGACAGAAAAACATGGTATACTTGAATTAATAAGTCACCCACTAGTGACTCTTTGCGTGATGGGAATTATATATAAACAGATACAATTGTACGGTGTACAAAAAATTGTAAGAACATTTCAAGTGTTTCTAAAAATATTTTCAAATAAATTGTTTAATTGGTTCAAACGAATTTTGTTACAATGTATCCCAACATTAGTTTGCGACGATTAAGACAGACTTTAAAGGATATTGCAGTCAATTTTCAAGATTTAACTAATTTAAAGTAACGCTATAAATATATTATATTATTTAAAATTTTATGAATCTGAAACTACAAAATTAACCAATTTTGTCAAAAATTATATTTAAAAATTCGATATTTTTAAACTTTGGATAATATACCTAATTATAATAATAAACTTTATATTACATATATTATAAAAGTGGGCATCGGTCGGCTTCTACAGTTGTAGGTATATAGATGTCAAATGGGCCACTGTATGGGGATGTGTTAAATTTTAATTAAATTATATAAAATGTATGCGAATAACGATTATGAGCGAAGACTCAGTCAACCTATTATATTACTATAAGTATATTTTATGATATTATTGCAATTAAGGGGATTCGATACCGTGATTTTCTGTTTTCGTTTAACACACGCGTGACATAGTATTTTAGACGTGTTTTTTGCCAAACATACCAATTGATCTAATGAAGCGATAAGAATCCTGAAAACAGATTTGAATTCGTCATCAAGTCTACTTGAAATCGACTTTCCCACATTTTTGATATTATCTACCAAATTCCAGAAAAAGTCATATAAAAAAAGGTGGGTAAGTGGATGTCGCTCTGCTGTACAGTAGGTTAGAAGTGGGTCACTGTATAATGGACAGTATTAAATTTGAATTCAATGATATAATATCACTGTATAAGAAAAACGATTCTGAGCGGAGACGGTATATCAGTCTATGTATTAGACATATAATATATACTTATCTATGGTATTAAAAAAAAATTGACCTATAATAGGTACTTATAATAAATTCCAAATTAATCATATCATAATATCTATTAGGTACTTATAAGTTATAACGCGTTATACATCAACAAAAAACCGTGGTAAAATCATAGATATATAATAGTATACTTTAGAAGTTTCAAGTACCCACGAATAATATTATACAATCACAACAAAATAACTAAAATAGTTATCCTAGGTTTTAATAATATGTAATTTCGTCCAAATTTGTACTTAAAATGACTATAAAAATAAACTGTTTAAATGTATATTTTAGATTTTTTGGGTA
>NC_042495.1:86443305-86499215 GCF_005508785.2 Acyrthosiphon pisum
TATAAAAAAAACTGTGACTAACGATTTTTAATATTTTTCATTTGCCTTTGAAACAATATACTAGGAGCCTTCTATTAAATTTTCAAGCTTTTTTATCCAACAAATAAAATTTTATTGATATTTTTAGAAAAAAAAAAATGGAAAATGAAAATGTCCATAAAGAGCTCAAAATAAATCAAAATATTTTAAAAATGTTATGGTGTATAGAAAATGCTAAGATAAACATTCAGTCAAAGTTTCATATATCTACGGTCATTTTTTTTAAAGTTACACCAAAAACCAAAATCGATTTTCTCGAAAACAGATTTTGCGTAAAAATTCCCGTTTTTCCTTAATTTTTCTTTTGTTTTTCACGGTCGCTTTTGAAAACTATTGGAAAATTTTACTTTTGACCCCCCAAAGTACCAACTAGATTCACTTTCCTATCAGAAAAGGTACTGTTGAAGAAAATCCAAGCACTTTTACTGTCCTAAAACGTGATGACAGACACAAAAATAAAAAAATAAATAAAAAAATAAAAAAAAAAATAAAAAAACACACATCATTGTAAAATCAATACATTCATCGTTCCACTCAGAATCTAAAAGAGTATTTGATCATTTTTGTAGTTCAATTTTTGGAGAAACTAAAATCAAAAAATCAAAAATGTGGGAAAGTCGATTTCAAGTAGTCTTGATGACGAATTCAAATCTGTTTTCAGAATTCTTATCGCTTTCATTAGATCAATTGGTATGTTTGGCAAAAAACACATCTAAAATATGTCACGCGTGTGTTAGACGAAAACAGAAAATCACAGTATTGAATCCCCTTAAAGTAATTTTTTGAATATATAATTTCTCCAAATTTTAACTTACAATACCTTTAAAATAAACTGTGTTTATATATTATATTTTAAATGTTTTGGTTACAGTATTTACTACTTATGAGAAACCTTGTTTTGAATGTTTAATCGTTATAGCTATGAAAATATAACATTTTATAAACTTTTAACTACAAAATAAATTGCAAATTTTCGGCGTTTTGATACATTTTGTCAAATTTTGTAATTTATATTCAATTTTCAAGTTTTATGAACGAACAAAAAACTATTCATAAACAATAATTGAAAAAAAAATTTGTCATATAATAGTAAAATAGTCTAAATATTTTGATTAAAATTTAACAAAATTGTTATATAATCCCGATCATTTGGTGAAAATTTAAAGTACTTATCAATGATAATTAGTTTTCGAGTTTCACCAAAAAAAATTAATCGAATTTATTAATAACCGGTTTAGCTTAATATTCCCCAATTGTCCTTAATTTTATTTTGATTTTTCCTGATGCTTTTGAAAATTATTAGGGATTTTTACTTTTGACCCCCCCTCCCCCCAAAGTACCAACTAGATTCACTTTCCTTTCAGATAAGAGGCTAGAGTAGGAAATCAAAGAAATTTTAGTGTCCCAAAACTCAAAAAGTGATGACAAAAAACACATCATTTTAAAATGTATAAACATTCATCGCTCCGCTTAGAATCTAGAATAATTAATTATTAAACAAAAAAACAATGGATCTTTTATAATCTTTGTAATACCTAGTAGTAAATAGTTATAGGTATTAAAATAATTATCAATAGAAGAAATAAATGTTGCCTTCATATTTATATTATTTATCATCGTGGGCTTGTCGTCTAAATATATGGCATGGCCCTTAATGATTTGAGTTTAAGACCCCTGTGATACCTACCATAAACTGTATGTAGAGATTTGCAATTTAGCAATTATGTGCGACAAATACTAAATTTTATTTGCTATTGCATAAAAAACTTATTCCCCCACCACTTTTAATTAGTCTTAACAGTCATTCATTACTTCTTAGTATAGCATTGGTCATTTGTCCTTCAAGCGAAAATTCTTTAATAATGACTCCTCGTGTAGAATCAAATATTTATTATATAGGTAGTTGGTACTCTGGTAGGTAATAGGTATGTTAACATAATTTAGCTTTCCTTCTATACATCCAAAACGCATTTATTACAATTTAAAACCAATTGTTTTATATAACATTCAAAAATCGATATCTGGAATCTCAATTATATATTTTTAAATTATTAAATACCTCGTTTATATTCTTCAAACAATATAATATACCTATTGTCGAATAAAACACAATACCAATATTAATTCACTGGTTAAAATGCTATGAAGTAGGATTTATTAATTTAAATAAAATAAATAGTTTTAAGCCTTAAAATTATATTAATAAATAATATAAGTAATTAGGATGTATAAGGTATTTGTATAAGGTACATCCTAAATGTGTATACTCAATTTCGTAACTACCTATATTTTATTGTACGATGAAACAAAAAAAAATATTTATTACTTACAAGTCTGCAAATACTTACCTATCATAATACATTAACTCGTTTCAGATACATGTAAAACTACAAAAATGCCAAAAAAAACTATTCAAACTCATATTCTGAGCGCAGTGATATAAGTATTAATTTTACAATGATGTTTTTTATTTTTTGTGTCTGTGTAGACGACTTCAATATTTTGTTCAATGGGAAAGTGAATCTAGTTGGTGCATTGGAAAATCGAATTTTAAAATTCCTAGTAGTTTTCAAAACCGCCGGGAAAAAGAAAAAAATAAGGAAAATCGGGAATCATTACACAAAATAGGTTTTCGACAAAATCAATTTTGGTTGTGTAACTCTAAAACAAATGACCGTAGATACATGACATTTTTACTGGATATTAGCATTTTCTATACACCATAACATTTTAAAAATATTTTCACTTGTTTTAAGCAAAGTTGTGACTATGTATTGATGTATTATCGAAATGTTTAATCGCTGTAAGAAAACCTTGTTAGAGACATTGTAAGTTGTTCTAAATGTGAATGCTTTTTACTCACAAAGAAAAATTAAATCATATATAAAGTTGATTAAAAACTAAAGTAAAAAATGGCAGTGGTTTATAAAATATAAATAGCTAAAAGATCTAAAATATTTATACCATATCTAGAAAAGTAGAAAAAACTTCAAAATTTAAAATCTTAACGGATACCATATTGAATATCTTCGTTTTTGTATTATAACAAGCAAGCCAAATCGATTTGGTAGCTAGTATTGCGTAAATAAAACTTTTGACCACACAGTACGATATAGATCCAATTTGCTACCAGAAACCGCCTTAAAGTTGAAGATTTTACCATTTTTACAAACCTTAATTGAAATCGATGCAAGTAAATAAAATATGTATGGTAATTTTTTAGCATATTCTAGTAGTATATTAGGGACTATTAGAAAGTTTTTAATTGAATTTAAGTATTTCTGTTGACTGTTAAATGTTAATGATATTAATTTTATTGCAAATTAGGAGGATAGATTTGAATATTTTTTTTTATATATTTTCATGAAAAATATAATCACGATATAATATCTTATAATTAATTAGAAATCTGTAATTGGTCATTAGTTAAAATTATAATTTTTTCATATTTATTTTATATTTGAAAAACAAAAATATATATCCAAGTTTTAAAATTTTTTGAGGAATGTACAATTTTTTTTATTTTTTATAGTAAATATTAGTTATATAACTTATCGGTTTTAAACATAATATTATGATGTTAACACAAATACAGATTGGTTATAGCCTCGGTTATAGCTATGTGAAACCCCATGATGCGATTGCATCCCAACATCCCCTGCCAGTTATGTTGCTGCAAATTGCTATGCATAATAATAATATGTCAAATTAATTAATATTTATAAGTATTCTAAAAATCTTATCCGTGTTATTTTATTGTAATTATTACATTAATTGACTTTGTGAACACGAAAATATATATGTGTGTACTTATTTTTTATTTTTTATCACATGCTAATACTATTTAAATTTGAATTAAGTTGAAATACCTACTTAGTAACCTTCATGATTTGTGACATACTAATGGATACCAACTCTCAAGTATGCTTAGATTAGAGCTCAATAATTATTATATTTTTTTTAATTTTAAATATAATACTAGTACTATTATATAATACTAGTAGTTATTAAATATGCTATAATAAAAAAACAAAAGATTTTAACACTGAAATAGGTTGTATAACTATTCAGGATATCATCGGGATATCAGGAAGCATAAAAGAATGAATGCAAAGTTTAACTACTAATACATATTATGTTCTTTACAATTTAAACCATTTATACATATGTATATTATATGTAATATATTATTTAAATTCAATAAAAACTAAATTGAAAAAAATGAAGATGATCCTAGATAAAATTAATGTATATTTACAAAATATAATATAATGCTATTTAGTTATTTAGGTATAATATAAGTTATAACATATTGAACTATCTAAATATCTAAATAATTTTACCTACATTTTAACTTAAAATATCTATAAAAAAAAATGTTTATAAATGTTTAGATTTTTTAGTTACAATATGAAATATTTATCAGAAACCTAGTTTTCGATTTAAAATTTTTAGCTATAATATTTAAAATTTTATACATTTTTAACTAAAAATAATTTACAATTATTGTGGTTGTTATGAATCTTGCCTAATTTAAACAATTAAATGCTTAATAAGATTGTTAAAATATTTTAACCGAGCAAAAAATAGTTTGTCTGTAATAATAATTAAAAAATACTAAATTAATCAACAATTTCTCATAACTATAAAAAGGCCAAAAAAGTCTACATATTTTGAAAATTTTATCTTGTACCTATGGTTAATGGCTCGGTTAATGGTCATATTAACATTTTGAGAAAATGTGATGTACCTATGTTTTTTGTGATTCAAGTTAATACACAAAATAAAATTGATTTTGAAAAAAACTAGGTAGTTAAGCATAAAAATGTCAGTTTTTTTAGTTTGTCCCAGAGCTTTTGAAAATTACTGGGAATTTTTTACTTATAATCCCCCAAAGTACCAACTATAGATTCATTTTCCTACCAGAAATGGTGATAAATTAGAAAATCGAAGAATTTTTACTGATCGAAAATCTGATGAGACAATAAAAAAAAAACTTATTATTGTAAAATCAAAAGTTACGCTCAGTCTAAAAGTTAATTCATATTAATTGTGGAATCAATGTTTTGACGTTTAGTAATAGTATTTGAATAAGAATTACTATGAAGTTAATTACAGAGTATCAAAAATAAAGTGTAACTGTGTAATAGAAACTATTTGATAAAATCAATTTTGGTTAACAATGAATTAATTTGTGACAGTTCAGTATTTTAATGAAATATATTAAAATTTAAAATGTATATTCTATTAGGTATAAGATTAAAGAGTTGTATATATTATTTGAAATCCAATTTTAAGAGTTAATGAATAGCATTCATCATAGGTACAATTAAATTTAATAAAATGAATGAATTTTTTTTTTGATAACAGGTATTATATTGTTAATACTTAATACACTAACCCCACGTGTTTAACTATTTTCGATATAAAACAAATTATAATAGTATGTCATTTCATATTAAGTCAACATTTTATTAAACATAAAATACCCTTTGACCTAAAGAACAGACAAATATTATAATTTATAAGGTACATATACAAGACTTAACTATGTACACAAGTCACAACATAGGTTTCACATAACATTGTTTAAATAAAATACTTGTTATAGTAATAACTTAAAATCTATTTCACAGAAATCACTAACAATATACAACATTTATTTATATATTATATATTATATTATATTCAAACATGCATAATACTGTAATTAACTGTAATAACTAATTTAAAAATATCTCGATTGCTAAATGTACCTATAATGAAAATTTGTTATCACTAAAATGCATACATTTAAATGTTATTCTAGCCATTCTTATGATACAAAATATTGTTATACACTTTTTAAATTAATTTTGAAGAGCTTAAACCAAATGTTCATATTGAAGTCATTTTAACTTCTAGCCAAGAGTACTCAGATTGAGATCAATGAAAAAAAAAACAACCATTAAAATTGTTATCCATTTGGCAGCGAACACGTCTGCAAAAAAAATGTAACGTAATGTATTAAAATCACGATTTTAAACATTATTGATTTTTAAGAATATCAAAATAACGTATTATGCTTGATATTATGTTATTACTTGTACTACTTACATAATATTATTAATATTATGTAGGTAGTAAAAGTCAGTTAAATAGATCTACTATTAGGAATTGAAACAAGTATGTAATAAAAACGTACGTGGAAAATGAATGAAAAAACAGGATTCAAAAGTTAAAAACCTCAGATAAAACAATTTTAATACTTGCGCGTTTTGGTAACAATTAAAGACAATACACCTTTTCCGAGAAATGATTAACTCAGAAAACATCGTGTTCCTGGACATGGCCATCAGAAGTGAAGGGGTATCCATATCACTTTCAGTACTCACTGTATCAGCGCCCAACGGCGCTCACATTCTATCATCAGACGTTGCACGTTGATGAACCTTATTAGTTACCTTATTAGTACTATAATAGGTACAATTAGTTACGCCAAAAATTAACGACTTATAAATAAATAAAAATTAACCACGGCATTGTTTTAATGTTAATATAATATATATAATCGTGACTCGTGATACAAAGAACAATCATGACTTGGATTAGAATAGAAATATTATAACTGACAATTAAAACAGAAGAAAAATCGGAAATCTAAAAATAACTAAAGTCCGGGCCGTCGTCTATAATATACTATATAAGAGATAGTAGATGATATTATGGACAAATAATTAACTTTCAAACTAAACAAATACCTAGGTATACCTAGGCAAATCCTAATAAAACAAATATTGGTTAAATATTGAATGATGTATTAATTCCGTTACTGAAAAAATAAAAAATATAATCTTGTACCTAGGTATACGTCAAATCGTTTTTTTCCGCAATATTAGCGAGCAGGCTCGTTATCGTCGCAACTGGTTTTACCTATATAGATAGGTACAAACTAATTATATATCGAACTATTGTGATGTTTGAATTGATTAAAAATAGCAGCCCAACATGGTATTACCGTGAGTTACGAAATTAGCTTTCACAATGATCTCAGAATGAACAATGATAAATCTGACAGATCAAAGTGAAAACCAGCTTCGCATCAAATAGTATTGAGAAGTCAAGAAAAAAATAATAATTATAATACCTAATTTGTATGTATAAAATAAAATAATAATATACATTTTATAAAAAAAAAAAATGTTGGTAAAAAATAATTACCAAAAGTATGGCAATATAAAAATAGACATCACGTGTGACTTACTGGCGGATTTCCTATAGACAAAACACATAGTGTACGTAGTAGTTGCACACATACCTATAGGAGACATACGAAACCACGTGTTCCGTTTCCTGCGTTTCCGGTCGATGAGCGAGACCATAGACGCCCGGCGATCCGACATCGTGTGCTTTGCCCGTCCGGCGACGGTCGAACTGGATTAGCGACTTGTGTAACGGGTTGGAAAAACAATTTATTTCATTGGAAAATTATAATATTGCAAAAAAAATATTTTTTGAAGTGCGGTGTAAATAATAGCACATAGGTATTATAAAAAAAAAATGATAACCGTTCAAAGGAAGACCGAAGTGAGCCGAAAAACCGTGTAACCGACGAAAATATCGTATCCTCGGAGGGGTGGGAAAAAGAAAAACTTCGACAAAATAAAATTATTTTTAAAAACTGTACTATGACGCGACACGTTCGCGGTTCGGCGCAGAGAGCGAAATAATGTAGCTGTGGAGCAGGAGCGTCGTCAGACACCGCAGACACACGCACGCAGACGCAGCAGACGCACGACTCACTAGCAATAAAACAAAACGGCGACTGCGAACCCGAATCCCGATACCAACTACCGACCGCGCGACTGGCAGCTCCGTATGTATACAGTTTGTACACGTACGCGGCGAAAGGCCGCGTTCGGTTGGTACCACGGTATTCCCCACCGAATGTCAGACCGCTCGCGCGTCAGCCGGCCGGCTGGGTGGCTGGCTGCTCGCTCGCTCGCTCCACGCACGCAAGCGCACGTCGTATTCCTCGTTCTCGCTTGCACCCATCACACCCGTGGACGGGCGGACGTTGCGCGCCGATGTGAAGACGAGCGAGCAGCGTTCGCGGGGCGCCGCCAAACCCGACCGAGCACCGTCGATCGCACACACAGTGACCGTCGTCCGTACTCCGTTGGCGGCGACGCGACCGTCTCACCCGCTCACCTTCGTCGCGGCGGTTTCATTCAGAAAATAATTTACTTCCCTCTTCACCGCGTGACACCGTTGATGGGGTGGGTGGGCGGTGTGTAATGCGTGTGTGTTTTACCCGGTGGGGGGCGTATGGTGGCGCGGAAAGGGGGTTGATGGGCGGTGGAGGGGTCGGCGAACAGCAGACGTACGAACGCGGGCGGCGCCTCCCACCAATCCACACACGCACACGTCGCAGCGCCGTTTAATAAGCGACATTCTTTTTATTCATACACGCACACATCACTCGCATACGCACGTACGCACGCACGCACAGACATCAACGCTCGTTCGTATGCGTTTCCCGTCGTGGTAATACGCTCGTCTGGACGACGTTATGTGTGTGCGTGTGTGTTCATAGGCCGCACGTGACGTCATCGTAGGAAAAAATAGTCCGATGCGACAAAATCGCATTACTGAATAATTGCCACGTGCTCGAGACCGCATACACTATAAAATATCATAACGTTGTTATATTGTACCGGTGTTGAATCATCCCCAGACTGAATGCACGCATGCAGCGCTAATTAATTTATCCGCTGAAAGAGGACGTGTTGCTCAGCGGTGGTGTGGCGGTGGCGTTTGTTCGCGAGTGGATTGGTTGGAACGGGGGGTGGGTTTGCCATGAGAATTTATCGATTTGGTCCGTGGAGATTTCTGAGTAACGGCTGATGATAATTCGCAGAAATATATCATTGTATAAACATGCTCACGCGCTCACACACGCACGGTGATGTGTAAAATAACAATAATTTATATAAAACCGTCACCAATCGACCGGTGATGACGATGAGGTTCTGTGAAACAGAGGCAATAAACATTCGAACGATGCATTCACCACCAAACTGCCGACGCGCACACAATATATTACACGCGACGCCACCGGCCGGAATGTTGCGCACAGGTAATAATAACATACTATAATATAATATTATTATATTGTTATTTGTTGTATTAAAGTCTTCGTCAGGACTCGCCGGTTTGGAAACACGAACGGGCCTGCATTATGTGGGACCGGTGGAGGGAGAGGAGGACGTCGCGATGTATAATAATATAAGGAGTGAGATCCGGAGAAAAGCATAAGAATTGGAATTCGGCCAATCAAATGGCCCAAACGTGTGTCCCAGTCGCATTAATTAGGTTTAATTGAATATACACGACGGCGTAATGAATAGACGGTACGAGTATACGACGACACGCTATACGGGAGAGGGGTCGTGTCTCCCTTGGACAGTGTGGCGAAGGTTGTCGGTCAGACTAAAATTAACGTCTACTGATGCCCCGGCGGTTACAATATAATATAATAAATATAGTATTCGGTATATTACAAGATTATGCTACTTTTTCGTGTCGAACTTCGTTGTACGATTTCATTGTGGCAGATTGTTGTGCTTAGCAGACGACGGTGGTAGACAGAAACGCGAATTGTCTACGTGAAAGTTTTTAAAAACGAAAGGTAAGGTCAATAAACGACGAAAAAGGCGAATTCCTCAAAGACGACTACTATTACTACAATTACTACTATTATATATTACTATAGCTATAGCTCTGTACTATAGCAGATAGCTACTACTCTGCTATACTCTACTTCCAGTTACCACTATATTATATAAATGATGATGTACGATTGCGACTAGACAATCATTTTAAGAACCTTTTTATTAATACGGCGGGTCCCCTTCCCACCCCATCCAGCGCCTTACCTCCCTAACAACGACGTATGCGTAGATCAAACGTACGTGTAAGTAAATACTAGTAAATTCACCCTTCGGATCGTATACATGAATTAAACTGCACATACGCGTCCTCGGGACTACAAGCACAGACATGCATCACGCTGCTCACATATACTATATTATTATTATACATATAAATCTAAAGTGGTGTTTCAAAGAAATGCGACATACCGCTGCAACCGCATACCACAGTACGGGTCGATAACCCTTGCACGGCGGCTTAGCATATACAAACGCATCGACACTTGCACGCACGCGCATCGCACTGACACACACACGCGGTATCGCGCACACGCAACACACGACAGACCGGTCCTTCGCCGCCGCCGGAATGTGCCCCCCATTCCACTGACCTCCGTGTTCCCACAGCTCGTTGGTGGCCCACCGCCGCCGCCACCACCTCCACAGACGTCGTCGTCACCACCACCTCCATCGATTTTTGCGTGAGTAAAAGCTTTTGGCGGAGCTGTTGTGTCCGGCGAAACTGCGCGCTCGTCCGAAAGCGACTGCACGAAGCGGACGTCGCGGGTGCTTCGGAGGCGGTGACGGTGGATCGTCAAGATTCCGGGACGACAATGCTTGTGAGAACGTAAGCAGTTTTCGCTGACTGCGTGCGACAAACGTCGACCTTGTACCTTTTATATTATAATATTATATATTATAACCTCTTGGTATGATCGGCTCATCGTATTTACATCGTTATCATCTTCGTCACCGTCATCGCATAGAAACTCGCGAGCGACACGATAGGTTCGATACCGTTTGGCTGGCCTTTGAGAGACCGCTGGACGAGGGACGTTGAGTCGCGTATGCATCGCATGTGAGAGAGAGAGAAAGCAGATATAATATGTATAATTCAGAACGTTATTGAGTAGGTATATAATATACATCATGATATACACGTGGATAACTGGAACACCGAACAGGATGTGTGCGGTGCGTGCGTGTGTGTACAAGCATATACACATATACAGTAATGATAATAATATACACACAGATCTATATTATAATATACCGATCTGTGCACGTCACATTTATGCACTGTTATATAACGCGCATCATAGCATTTGGCACACACGTGTGACGTAAAAGGAAACGATCGGAATTTCGCACGCCGAACATTTTGGATCTCGGCCATCAACACCGTCTTCTCATTGGGGACACTCTTTTTGAAATACGCGTATAATATTATAATAATATATACTATATAGTATAGTAGTCGTGTGTAGATATTACGCGTAGCGTTAGGACATTAAACATAATACTAGACAATAGTACCTAAATTTAGATGTGTTTTAATAAAATACGAGTACCTATATAACTATATAAGTATGTTGTATATTCTTGGCTCTAGCAATATTGTGGCGTACACATTAAAATATAATATAAACCGACATCTTACGGGCGAAACGAATTTTTAAACGAAACATTCATAGCTACATGTGCGATGACGTCCCATATAAGACTCTCGTCGAAATACATAAACTTAAAAATCGCAAAACATCGTTTGGCACCAATTCTGATTTCCGAGTCGAACTAACAAAAACCAAACGTCCCGGTTGATGCGGCCCATACCTGAGCACGACTGCACACAGGGGACTAAGCAGCACTGCAAGTCTTCTGCTCACAGTGGCAGATCCAGTGTTGAATTTTAGGTGTCTCCTAAAAAGATTACTTCTAAGTTCTAAGCCATAAATACAACATACATTATAAATTATAATGTTCTAGTAGACGTTCTTCAAAATATGAAAGAAATGAATAAATGAAACGTTAAATTTTGTTTTTCTCAATTACATACATAACATTTATAACATTTATATACATAAATTGATTAAAATGATCTACCTTCTGCAAGTATAGCTTGGGTTGAAGGTAGAAAGTTAACCATCTTCAAAATGAAATGTTATTAATTTTACTATGGTTGTATTAGGAATCGTGTATGTTAATAATTAGTTACCTATATGTTTACATGTTGAAGAGGTCTGGGGGGGCGAAGCCCCAAGCCCCCCTGGATCCGCTACTGGGCCTATACACACTAATAACAAGAATTCAAACTTTTACAAAAAGTATGGAGTGTACTTGAAAGGTGAATTCTCAAAAACTACTGTCAACACTTTAGAGAAGATTTCGAGACACTTCGTTAATCGTAATATTATGTGTGGCTAGGTTATGTGGTAACCTACACACTTTACGGACGTCAATATAATTACATTATACCCATAAAATATATATTATATTATGTACAAGCTCCATACACGACTCGTTGCAGCCAGGTAATATCGTTATTAGATATTATTATATTGAATATATATCTGCACGACTGCATGGATATAATTACATATTTACATACATATATTAAATTATATTATTAGAATAGGTCGCCAGGTAGGAGTAAAAAGTCGTTTGTATTCAAAAGCCGCATCGAATATAATTTAAACAATCAACCGATATAGTTAAACTAATCTTATTAATAGTACGCAAAATTAATAGAAATAAAAATGGATATAGTTTCTATTATAATTGGATGTATATTATAATTTATAGTTGATGTTGATGACCGATGAGTGTATACGCGTTCCACTCGGTGATCGCAATATACTGTAAATTTAGGTTGTATATAGACGCGAGTTCGCGACTGCAGGCGACCATGGTCGTCGTAAACTCGTAACATTGCGAATACCATCGATTGACACGAGTACACACTACACTACGACCGTAGCCGGGGACTAAGCACACTATAGACACTATTGTCGTTTCGTGAACATACTGTGTAAAGTATATTGTGTGTGTATATTTGTGTGCAATGTGTTATGTGTATGTATTTGCGTGTAATAACGAGCACACCTTCAATATAAGTATATAACAAAATAGTATTAAACTAAATATTGGAACTCAGTGGCGACCACACTAGTACGCGGACCGCCGAGGGATAACTATATTTTTTGTTTTTCCAGTAAACGTATTGACATTTTACATTTTTTACTCTAGTCACATTCAAAATATTGTAATATATTATTTATATAACTCGCGATCACTGAAAAGTGCTCAGTGGGGAATATACAAAGCCGTTATATGCACGTTTATATAATATATATATATATATCAAATATAGACTTCCATATACCTATATAATTACATAAGATTTTTGTTTTTGGTGCAGTCAACGGGATCTTGAGAATCGATAAATTGACCAACATAATACTTTTATATTACGCATCACTAAAATATTAAAACGAAACGCGTTTACAGACACGTATAACTGCGATTGAATATCGATGTTTAAATTCTTCCCCTTCGGCCGTCCGACCACATGTATATATACAATCGCCGTCCATTCAATCGCATCCTGCAGCGCCCGCCTGCCCACCCAAGAGGTGTGGGACCGCACATTCGATGGTAATCTCTATTATATGTACACACATACATAGCTATGATCGACCTTTGGTGGCGACTGCTGCAGGGTCTCGAGTGAAGTCGATGGGGTGTATAAGTTATGTCGAGGCGCATCGATTCCTTCGATTATGATTCTCGGAAGATGATATTCCGAGTACAAGGCGAGGAATGTCTATATTAAATTATCATTTATACAATGACTGTTTTTTTTTTCATGTCATTACTGTATTAGGTATTTACTATTATACCTTTTTTTTGTACATGGCACGCATTAAACGGTTGGAAAACGAAAAGATTTAAAATTTCGATTTCTTTCAATAATTGTTTCTCTACATAATATACAAGCGCGACAAAAAAACTACCACCAAAACCGCACGCGTCCAACGCCCAACTGCAGGCAACAGTTTTGAAGAGAAGACGTTCACCGTGATCTTAAACTGCAACGCGTGGTCTCTCCATAATATGCATTTAGATTTATATTTATATCATATTATACAGTTCGTATCCGGTCCCGCTTTTCTGTTATCTTTAGTTATCTATATATATCATACGACGCAGTGGCGTAGCCAGGATTTTTAAATGGGAGGGGCTAAACACTTTTTTGAGCAGCTAAGGTAAGAGAAGATTTGAGAATTCACATTCAATTATATTAGATTTGACAGCATTATCTGTTGCATTATCAACTTGACTTAACGACAATTTGTGATATTGAGGTGATCAACTGCATCTTAGATCATATACAAAATTAGAAATTGGATTGTATATGGTCTAAGAGCTGCATGGTATAAAAACTATGGTGATTAATGATTATAAAATGATAGTGCTCGCCACAAAGTTCATTATAACCACATATCCGTGATTATAACCAAGGTTAATATTATAAATATCACGGTCTTAAATAATAAGACAATATAAGACTGTGATTACGACGTATAAGTCCAATAATCGCATGTTCCACGTTTGCAATGCGTATAACAGTTTACACTTTACTGGCGCTATATTATAATGTATAGTGTGTCATGTTCACGTATATAATTTTAGTCAGTTTAGCTGCCATATTGTAGCAGGCAGACATTATACGTTTTACAAGGGTCTGCAGAGTATATAAATATATAATATATCACTAATCCCAAATATATTTTGGCGTATAAATCAAATAGGGTGTGATGCATTGAATTCACCGCATGACGCCAAAAAACTGTCAAACTGCACTTTTTTTTGTATTTAAAAAGGCAAATTGAAAATTAGTTTCCGGCATCATTCTTATAGTGTACTGTGTAGGTAAATTTTTTTTCAGAATATAGACCAATTTTTAGGGTATTGTGATACACGTATTTTATTTATACCTTAATGTAATAACGGTAAATAAGACAAATTCCACATAAAAACCTAATATTTTTGTATAACAGTCCAAGTAAGCACACGAAATATATTTTATAATATTATGAAAAAATAACTTGTTATTATATAGGTATATGAAATAATTAAATATTTAAATAACCTACATAATATATTGTATTGGATTTTGGTTCCTACTTTATGTTTTATTTTAGATTTGGAGAAGAGCGATGAATGTATTAATTTTAAATTGATGTTTTTTTCTTATTTTCATCACCTTTTGTGGAAGTAAAAGAAATTCGATTTTCAGCTTCAGGGGTGGTAAGAAATATACTAATTACTACGTAAAGCCAATATTTGACGAAATCGATTTTATTTTTTTTTTTGTGTTTATTCAAAAACAAACAAACCTAGATTATTGAAATATTCACCAAATATTTATATTATAATTTTCTATGAATGATAAAGTTTTTTAAATATCTTGACTTTTTAAAACTGTTAAGATATTTTCAATTTTTTTAGTTTTTTTAGCTAGATCAAAAAACTTGAAAATGTAATACAAGGTTCTTCATAAATTGTTCAATTGACAATTACCAATCAAAAATAATGAAAATATTAAAAATACATAGTCACAATATTATTTTATAGTGCTTAAAGTAAGAATCGAACAAATCGCCACAATTTGCAAATGATTATGTAGTTAAAAATTCATAAAATGTTAAATATTTATGGGTACCTAAAAGGTTTGAAAATTTGATAAAAGGTCCTCCATAAGTTAGGTATATTATTGGAATTAAAAAAAAAAGTTAAGCGAAAATCCATAGATATTTTTATAAGCGTCTGAAGTTTAAATTATGACGAAATTAGATATTCACATGTCAAAAGATGATTTTTCATCGAACGATATTCTTACATTGTTGTAGGTAATTCAAAAACAAATAACCGTAGATGTTTGAAATTATCACGAATTGTTTATATTATTATCTTTTATAATTTATTATACAAGGTATAATTTACCAAATATTTTGACCGTTTTTGAGGTATTTAGAGATATATTATTTCTTAAAAAACTTTACAATTTAATATGGGTTTCTCAAGGTTTGAATTTTAATTTAATAATATTAATGGTACATAGGTACTGAGCAACATTTTAGAATCATCAATGTATTGGTTTTACAATGATATCTTGTTCGATGGGAAAATTAATCTTGTTGGTGCATTGGGGAGGTCAAAATTCTTGGTTTTTGGTATAGCTCTAAAAAAAATAACCTAGATACATAAAATCTTCACTGAATGTTCACACAATTTTTTATATAAGCATTTAAACTTCAATATTTGAAGTTAAAAATGTATAAAATGATCAATTTTTATAGCTATGGATTTATAATTTAAAACAATTTTCCACTTCAGTAAATGAAAAACTCAAAATTATAAAAGCACATTTTTTTTATAGTAGTTATTTTATGTTAGAATTTGGACAAAATTAGATATTTAAACGAAGAAGAACGATTTTTGATCTGCATATTATACATATATAAAAAATATTATTTATGGGTTCTTGATTACTTGAAACTTCTAAAGTATATATTATTATATACAAATAATATAATCGTATTATCGGCCATCGTATTATTAATAATAATAATAATATAAATATAATATAAAATATCCTTGGCTGACAAACCGCACGTCTCCGCTTAGAATCGTTTTTCTATGAATAAATGTATTACTATCCATTACAGTACCCCCTTGTAACCGACTGTACAGCAGAGCGACATCCATACTTACCCGCTTTTTTATGCATTTGATGTTCAAATGTTGACCAAATCGTCAAAATCTCGAAAATTTCAAATTTCTTTCTAGTTAAATTTTATAAAATGTTCCAATTTTATAGCTAAGTATTGAAAATTTAAAACAATATTTCTCATAAATACTATAACCAAAAATTCTAAAAAATATATAAACACAGTTTTTTTATATTTATATTTTAAGTTCAAATTTGGACAAGATAATACCTACCTATATATTTGAACAAAGACTAACGATTTTAGTTATTTTTATAACAATTCAATAAATATTGTTCGTGGCCATTTATTATATTTTATACAGACAATATCATTTTCAAATGCAATGTTTTCGACAACTATTTCAACCTATTACCTATATTATCTACAATCTATTAATATTAGAATAAATAATTACTTTAATAGCAATATAATATCTCCTTTCCCCCATTTTTACATATAACTGTGTTACCTAGTAAATGTCAATATGTCATATTCATATACCTATACACGGCTATACCTGTACATATATACTTTAACACTAATTATTATAACAGAATACTGTGGTCTGTGAGTAGTATAAGTATACCTACTCAACTTTATAATATAATATTATTTTTTAACTTAAATGAAGTCCTTAAATATAATATTAATAAAACATGCACAAAAATCAAACCATAACAAGTTAAGCATGATACAAACCATATGCAGGCACGTGTATATAGGTTTCATCTCCCTCATACAACCACCACGAAATGTTATACGAAAACATTTTTAGTTACATATATATTATAATTTATAACTTAATTTGTAATTTGCATATTTTTTTATTATATCATTCAAATTATATACACAACATCAAATATTACAACAAGCATATAAGATGAGAGTATAATATTGACTTTAAGTTACTTGAGAAAGTCACTCATCTACAGTGTCACTCAATTCAGTTGAATGGGGGAGCATTATGATGGTTATAATTTATAAATTATGATTTGTAACCCCCTCGCCCATAATTGTTTCTGTGTACGTACCTGCAGGCTGCAGTACAAACAAAAGCTTTACTAAGTTCTATTAAGTTAAAAGTTACGTGTATACACGTGTATTATGTATATATTTTGTGCATCAATATAATATATGGGTGATCAACCAGATATCAGAAAACTTTTTTATTAATATAAAATGTACTATAATATATATCTAATGGATTCATCAAATTGGTAGTCTAAGAAAAGTAATGAATTTTAGACGAATATTTCGTAATCGATATGAATTTGTTTTAATATAATGCAGTCTAAAAATACCTATAGGTACATATGCTCTGTATACATTGTATATATGTCTGCGCCCTGCGGTCGAACTCGGAGCTCTTTAACGGTGACATCCAACGATGAGACAAGTGTAATATTGTATCACTTATGTCACTCCCCACTAGCTGCTTCGTTTCTTCAGAAACTGTTTGAGTTAAGCGACCAAATTTTTGTCAATGTTCATAGAGAGTCGGCGCATGCTGTTTAAGACAAGGAACATAAATAGTTTCGCTTGTTCCGTTCCACCGTTCCGGTCTGTACCAGTCTGCAGTGCGGTCGGAGCGCACACGATATACCATATGCTTATATATATATTAATTATATATAGCATCTAAGTGTTTTAATGTAGGTTGTAGGTACGTGGAACACTAAAGCTGCAGCTGGGAAAAGGAAGCACAAAATAAAATAAATGTGCGAACAAAGCTGTAGTTAAAAAAGAGAAAAGATTGCTTTTCCGGCGAAAAAAAAATCGAAAACAATAATCAATGGAAATCCAAAGTCGCCGGAGGCGGTGGCAAAGCATGATTTTTTTGCGGCGGCGATGACGACGAAGGCGACGGCGTGCGCGCACGCGCCCGCGTGCAAGTGTGCGCGTGCACTTAAAAATCGCCGCCGCCGGTGTCAGTGACCGAAGCGTCGCGGCGCCCCGGGCTCGGTTCCAGAATGTCTATTTCCAAATGGTCGTCGCGGGGCTCCGGCACGAAATCGTAAATGTTAGGTTTATTTTTAAAAGCTCTCGGCGTCGCGCCGCCGCTGACCCCGCGCCGCCGGCCGGTCCCGGTCCGTCTGCAGATATTATATACGCACAGACGGCCACTGAAAACACGGTCGACGGCCGCTAAAGATTTGGCGACGCGCAACTCCACGGAACCAAAGCACGGGCGCCGTTCGTATTGTTGTACTCCGAAGTTCTATAAAGCTATACAGCGCCACGGGCGCAAATTGCCAGAAAGCACCCTTAGGCGCTGACTGTTGAAGCACCAAAAATATTGTGGAGAAAACATACCTACACCCCTCTTACCCATCTTTTTATGGTATTTATTTAACACGATCTCACTGTTAAGGACAATATTATATTTTTCAATTTATGAATATAAGAATCCTTCATTAAAAATATTTACGTGCCCATACTAAATGTATAAATAATATTATTAATATTACGGTATATTATTATGTATATTAATAAGAATTTCGTACGGGTTTGCAGTGTCCTGAACATTTTGTTTCGGTATTTAACACATCTGACATCTTTAATATAATTATTGATGATTACCCACCGATTTTTGAAAATCATAGTGTGTTGTATTGCAATTGGATGTGGTTTTGTCGTGGGGGGGGGGATTCAGAGGTGATAACTGATAAACTATTTCAAACCATTTCAGTCCCTCAAAAATTCTAGGACACGTGTGTCAATTCAATTTATCTATAAATCCTCGATCCTCGATCCTAATTCCTATAGCTGCAGCTCCAGGTCAAAAATCAATATTACGCCAGTTACACGATAATGGTGAGTTGGAGGAGGGCTTGATGTTTTTTATTTACTATAAGTACTATAATAATTATAATACCAAAACTTAAATCTATACATTCCAACGACAATTATTGATATTTCCAAAGCGGCGATATTATGATAATTAATTCCACGACACGTTGAAAAAAAGGATTTTTGCATTATTGTACATTTGTACATAATATGTATAACATATATGAACTGGCGGGCACCACACCATTGCCGTCGTCGTATATATATATATAGGTACATTGTGCAGGTCGCAATGATAACCTCGTGTACAGCGTTTTCGGTCCGTTTTTGGCACGAACGTTCGGCGGAACTGGCAACGCACATTTTTTTTTATATGCCTATATAAGGGGAGGGGGTTAATTACACTGGACGGAATAAAAAAAAAACACTCTAGAGTTAATGATAAAAAACAAACAGATACAAACTTATTGTAATAAGGGATGAATACTATATTATAGATAACAACTTATACTTTTCACGTAAGTATGTATAATTTTACATAACAAAATTAATATATTTAAATTGTTATTGTGTAGGTACATAAATATAATAATTATATAGGTAGGTACCTCGTATTTTAAACGGTGTGTATAAATGTGGGTAACCATTAAGTGGATATACATAGTACCTAATGTCAAATGGAATTTCGAATCTATTAGCATACCTTTACAATATTTTAACACAATATCATGTTATATAGAATATCATTAAGAAAGATATTGATTCACTATATAATATATATATATCCATACACGCAATACATATTATAATATATTTAACATAAAAGCTTACACTACCTATCGAAAAAAACATATTTTTTTAACTTACATGACGTACTTATATATGTTTTACTTAAACTGGTATTAAACAAAAAAATTTAATTTTCTATGAACATTGGGTGTTCTGACCCTTAGACCCCCTCCACCATAAAACCACCACTACAGTGGTAGGTATACATTAGAACAATAGAATATTTATCGCTAAACTGTATAAAAGGATATCATCCCGAGAGAAGATCAAAATTTACAATTTTTTTCACTGCCACCAATCGTCATTCGATATTTCGTAACTTTCGGAAAATTGAGTCTTGATGGTTTGTTCCAAAAATATAATGATTGTATGACAGAGTAGCAATAATTTATTTAAAATAAATTATAGGTATTTTCTTTCTTAATTATATTCAATATTACTCAATAATAGTCATATTAGTAATTATCAACACGATTTTTTATATTATATAATAACTAACTGTCCCACCCGACGTTGCCCGGTCCAAAAATTTGTATTTTTAATAAATATATTTGTAAAAAAATGTATATGCCATATTTCTTCTAATTATTACAATAGTAATATTAATAATAGTAATATGAATTTATGATATGTAACAAATGAAAACCATCAAAACAAACAAAAAAAAAATTATTTTTTCGTAAGCTGAAAAATTGCATGTAGTTAGTTGCTACCCCTTTAGCTACCCATAAGAGTTGAAAAATATAAGGTATAATAAACACCCTCCAAGTCTCAAGGATTCTATTGATATAACTTTTTATTGAAAACGGTCTGAGTCTCTTAACTTCAAACCAACATCAATTTTTAGCCGTATAATAAACCACCAAACGTGGTTTAAACTACTCTCTAAACTTTCCTGATATCTCCAAGAACAATTTGAAATTTTCTCAAAATCAGTTAAGTAGTTTTTGAGTACCTATATACAAACAAAGCTACAAACATACATTCAAATATCACATCTTTGTTTTAAGATATAATTTCTTTATTCGTAAATCGTACCTAATCATAACAGTAAGCACGATTTTATGCGTGCTTTTACCTCATCTGCTGACAACCGTAAAAAAATAAAAAAAACAAATAACTTATCCTATTACTATTATAATCTGTAAGCTTTAACCAATGGCAACCATTTATATACGAAAATTCCCATCGTAAATCCCTGTTTGAGCAGTGAGCACCTCTCGTGGTTGGACCTACCGGGCCTTATTGTGAATCTAAACCATCCAGGGAACTACTCAAACACACACAAAAACTTTCATCAAAATCGGTCCAGCTGTTAAGGAGGAGTTCAGTGACACACACGGACAGAAGAAATATATAATATAAAGATAATAAATTAGTAATATTTTTCCTTCTCGAACAATTTTATCACTAATTCGTATAAATGTTTATGTAGAATATAGACACATTTAATAACTAATACAAGATTATATCATTTAGAAATGTAACAAAATACCAAAACTGAAAATTAAGATCGAAATGTAGAATGTTGACGATTGCTAACAAAAAGAAAATTAGAATTCCCAAGAAAAAAATTGAATAATTTATTGAAAATAAATGCTGCACATTATATTATAATATTCAACCAAATATATGTACTTAAAACCTATATGACCACACAACCTAACTTTAAAATATAAGTTTACATAATAATAGTGACTATTTTCTAAAATCAAGTTAATTGTTTATATATTGATATTGGATATTTTCTATTTCTTTGACTTCTGTTATGTTAAAATGTATATTATTACAATATATTAATATTCACAAAACTAATTTACACAACCATCAAATACCAATAACTATTGATGTACCTATCTACCGACTACAAACTACGTATTTATTTATATAGGTTATAGATTCATTAAAAAATTGTTATGTTATTTATAATAATATAGTTCCTAACCCACGATTTACTTCAACTATATAGTTATTGTTATTTTATTTTATTGCATTTAAACGCTTTGAATTTAATGTAAGTGCCAAATTTCGTTAGTATTACTTAAACTTTTCTTAGTGTATTGCCAAAAGTTATGTTGTGTGTCTGGCCAAAAACTGATCCTATAGGCTATAATTGGTTCAACAAACATTATTTAATATTCAAACATGTTACAAATTTCAACCAATACAATATAAAGTTTAGAGTATTATTATAATATAATCGTAATTACATTTTGTTGATTAATGTGTGATACAAATGAGGAAAATGTATATATTATTTATCATTCATTATACGAATTGCATTTATTAATTAATAATTAATATAACATATTTAATTAGGGTGTTACTCGTGAGAACTGATAATGGTGAATGATGATTAATGATTATAAAATAAACTGGCGTTCATAAAAAAAGAGGAAAAAATGTATATCGGTTTAATCTGAATTTTAATGGAGAAAAATAATTGTAACTAAAAACTATTTGAACGTATACAGTAAAATATAATATATTATAGCATAATACACTTAGGTATACAGCATATAATTAATATGTATTAATTGTCTAATGCGCGATAGTAGTCGCAAGAGCTATACTGTTATGAAACGTACTTATAAATATTATACAGGTTGATTCATTAATTATGTTCACCACTCACCCCTTCTCCCCTTTTATCCTATTTTTTATTATTTAGTATATGGACTACGATAGCTCAACCATTATGCATGTAGATACTAGATATAAAATCAAAAAGTTACTGCAGCTAAAGATAAATGATAAAATAGGCATTTTATTCTTTAATAATGTATTTGACATTTGTTCAAATTCTAATATTTAGGTTTTTTAAGTATACTTAAAAATCATATTATTTTCAATGCTTAGATTTTTATACATAACCACCCTGTTTTAATATAAATTTTTATCAGATGGTTTTTTCAAAAATGTTGACACATTTAAATCGAAATTTGAACGAGTAGTAAGTAGATTCTGAGTAATTGTGTTATGAACTAAAGATAATGGTTTTACATAAAATATAAAATACCTACATCTTATTATGCTTCGCCTATTTTACGAATTTTATAATATTGTAATACAATGTAATAATCTTCGAATCATCAAAGCCCCCAATACCGTTTAAATTATCGTCAAAATCATGGGGATATTGAAAACTCAGAAACTACCTACTCGTTTTAATTTCAAAAAAATCATCTCCATAACAACAAAAAAGGTGATTATTTAAAAATTAAGTTTATGTCAACACAGTACACTCCTTAAATTATTGAGGGGTAAGCAATTTAAGCATGCTTTATGAATCGTCCAAATAAAGGACTATAATAGAACTAATAGTAGACGGACGTAGTAGTAGTAGACCGTAGACGTTATATTAAACATTTATATGTTTAATACTCTTATTAAATCGATAGCATAATATGTATCACTAATGTATACAAAATAATAAAATGTTTAGTTTATTTTCTTTCAATTTTTATTTCTCCATAATTTACTGTAAAAATTATATCTAATATTAATGTATTACTTGTGTATAATTTTATAATTAACAAAACGTTAAAGTTTTAAGTGAACGTTTCCGTTTAGATTACCGTATTATACATACATTATATGCACTAAATAACAACCGTGTAAGAACTACACAACATAATAATATACAGTTATAATATAATGTTTTCTTTAATTTGTATATGTCGATAAACGTCGCACTGATGAGTCAAATACTATGGTTTTGACCGTCTATATAATATATATACATTTCCGTTCGTTATTTGAAGTGAACTGGTGCTCGAAAACTGCATCGCTAAACCGCGACTATAATATTATATAGTAGGTAGGTACATTATAGTACACGATGATTATTGTACCATAAACACTGTTTTAGCATAATATAATGTATACAAATTCGGGCATTAAGCGCCTGTACATACATTAGTAGGTATATGACGTGATATATATAATGTGATACCTACATAGGTGAATAGAACGGTGAAGGGGATGATGAAGCGGGGCACAACCTCCGGTCTTTTCGCACCGCTGTCTGACCTTCTATACCCTTCAGACGCACCTGCGCAGTGGATTAAAGCGTTCCGAACACGACAGGGACGGGGGCAATATCAATATTTTCCCATGGCTTTAACCGACGCTACCGTCTTCGAGGTCAACAAACCCGCGATGAAAGCCGGAAATTTTCACAATGGCCGTGGGACAAATTCGAAAATAACGTTCTCGGGAATCTGGAATTTCTAAAAGGGTACCTCTATACACATAATATATAATATTGTACATATTATACCTATATGACATAATATTATATTCAAATCTACCTAAAATATAATAATATATTGAATATATATAATATGTACTTGCCTCAGTCACGTTTTATATATTATAATTATGTTAAGTGTATACGCATATGGGTATTGTTATTTTATTATAATATTATATAGGCGATAGTACACGAACGCGAACCACGTGTTTTATAATATAGGCCGGACCGTCGTTTACAAATATTAATTTAATACCACATTTTTATATACATATATAATATGTTAATATGGGCGAACAACAGGTGGAATTTACGCGTTAGCCGTTACAGAAAATATGATCTGTAGGTCAACTCGAATGCTATACTATATACCTACGTCGTAATAAATATTAAAATATAATACATGAATAAAAAATTTAAATTATAAAAACTTTAATTAAATGTTATATACTTAAAAAGACATATTGTAATAGGTTTGCATGTGCTATTTTTACGTTATAAATACTTATAATTAAGAAACCTTTATATATATACTATATAGACAATAATATAGACATATTAAAATTACTTAATGACGTACACACATAATATAGTGGTGAAAAGAAAAACTTCTACAAGGCGTAATTTGACCTGTCGATATATAATTGCCGTCTGCCGCTGCTGCATAGCGTGCAGTCGTTTCTTGATTCTTGAATCTTGGAGATTTGTTACATTAAAAGATCGGTATAGTATATAAACGCGATCGATTTTTGTCTACTTATGTATTTTTGAATTATGATTTTATTTTTTCAAACGACGAATCCAGACACAATCGTTTGGCGCCGCCGATTTACAGGAAAACACCTAGGGAGGTCTTGTTTGTAGTCATAAAAGCGAAACGTGGTTCTTTTTTGAGTAGTCGCGTATACGTCTAGCACGCCTACGGGAATATTATAAAAAGTGACAAGAAAGTTTAAAACAAATTTTGTTTATAATAATATTATAATAGGTAGATCATCACTACTAACTAATAACTACATACAAACATACAATCGGTAATTATAAAATCTTAACATAAAATAACAAAATCAGTTTTATGTGTTTATAGAGTATAGGTATACAGGACGAATCACCAAGCATGCTTCCTTCATTTGGAATTTTTTTTATACCCACTGAGGTCCATATTTTCAAATTGTTGAGATTTTTTGTTTTACCTACTTGAGTCTTAACTTTAAGACTCTTAAGACTTAAGGAGTATCCTGCGACAATACAAACTTCTGTTTTTTTAAATAAGACTGTAAATTATTTAGTGGATTTAGTAGTTTTTTTAATTTCTAATTCAAAATTCAAACAAGCAGGTGCCTATGCCTATAGTTAGTTTACAGGTAGGTATTTAAATGTTTATATTAAGAATAATAATTCTTAAAATGGAGTTACAATAATATAAAATAGATGTAATATTGGATCTAGTATTTATTAAACTTGGACTATTTTTATAAATTACATACAATTTTAAATTACTATAGTCCCCACATACCTCCCAAACCCACTCATAATGCGTGATAGACTTGGACTTAATATCCTTAATAGGCATAAGAGTTATCAGCTAAATAATTTTTTTAGTTAACAAAGGTAGTTCTTATTTGAAAAACACAAGTTTCTACTTTCTATTACCACAAAATACTCTTTAAGTAGTACAAAAAATCCCAAGAATTTTAATACATTATAATCTTCAACTTTCAAGTATATTTGAAAATTCCTGCGAAAATGCATTATTTAAGAAAAATGGGATTGTATCACTCTGTATATTATTATATATTAATACATTTTAAATTTTAATATAAATATTGTTGTTGGTTACAGTTTTAGGCTATTCTTTTTCAAAAAAAAAAAAAACTTTTTATTGTTTAACTTTTATTATATAGCAAGTACATACTCAAAAATAAAATAATACTAACCGACTCTTTTCAAACTCGAATCGTTAAAAAAAATCGTATATAATACAATATTCCGATATAGCTGACGAAGTCTCGTCCACGTTTTACAGACAAATCGACCTGTAGATGATACACATATATATATTTAGGATATAATATAGGCTATATAGCTATAGCTTAATATACCAAAATGAACAATCTGATTTATCCATCACGAATAAATGTACAACGCCGCATGTGAAATATTATCCTGGTGTTCACATAATACACATAAAATATATATATATACATACATACATACGAGTTATTTCATTAAATGTCGTGTTCAAAATTATTAGTGGTTGTACAAATAACCGAATTGACATAATCAAACTTCCCACGTGCATTTCCACACACACACTCACAAAAATTACAAATACATATCATATGATATTGTGTATATGTGCAGTGTATAATGTATATATCATGTACATATCCGTGTCTCTCAATATTTTTTACTGAAGCGACGGCGGCGTTTCCGCGTACTGCAGCCGAACACGATCTGCTATGATACAGGGGAAAACAGTATAATATAGTCACTATAGGTATATTTTATCATAATACTATACTATATTGTACTATGTTTATATATTACCCCGCCGATGGCGCACGTCCCGTTCCTATGTAATATGACAAATCGAATTTGGTTATTTTCCGTGTTTCAACGGTGTCGCATATGATTTGCGGGGGAAAACTGCAGTGCACACGCACGTGTATATTATATTATTAGGTACCTATGTTAAATATCATGCTATTTGAAGCTTTCGCCCGACGCATTTAGTCGTTAAAAATACACATAGCCCCTTTTAAGGGTTATATAGAAAAATGTCCTGCTGTGGCGTGGGCGTGAAACCAGCGTAAAAATAGACTTTGTCATTTCCCGTGGACCGGAGCTAGGGGGGCCGTGACTTGAAATATTAGGATATAAAAAAATAATAATAGATACATATTATTATTATATTTATATGAAAGCGCGTCTTATGTGTGTAAATTGCGTCATCCGATTGGTTTTCGGAGAGGCGACACTAAATTTGTAAGTTGTATCGGTATATAGGTACTACGCTATACTAGTATTATACGGTATAATTTATTCCACCTATATTATAGTCAACGGATATAAATGATATAGGTAACATTATATTGTATTATTGTGTATCTTACATCTACTAATACGGCCAATATGGTTTATGATTAAATTGACTCGTAACCGTTTCTGTCATAGAGTAATAATACTCTGTATAGCTTCGTTTAACTTTGTTTTTCTTTATCGTTACAAAAGCAATAATCTGAAAATGATAAGATTAGCAGCGTACTGTTATGGTCATCTACATTTTTAGGAAAAAACATAACGTTTAAACTGTAATATTATACGTATAGCAGCAGTATGGATCGTGATAGTTAAATCTCCTTTTTAAAGGCGTCGCATGACAACCGATTCTGTTTTATATCCGAAGACAAAAAGAACATATTAAATTATTATAACATTTTAAATTTAAAATTCTATACTTATCCTATAATTATATGGTGTAAATTCATAATCAATACATTAATAATTCATTTTGTACTATAACTAATATTCGTGTTTAACCGGAAATTGTAATTCACAGAAATCATATCGGGGATCACTAATAATCAGTTGATAAACGATTAACCTTTCTTAATATTACCGAACCATATTCATCGACATTTCATTTAGAATTTATTGAATCATTAAAATATTTACTATACAATATTAATCATAAACATTAAAATTAAATAATTTTTATCTCTATAAAACATTAAAACCCCTTATGAATGAATACGATATGAAATCAGTTTCTCGATGGTTAAAAAACAATCAATCCATCAATTTACAAACATAAACATAAAACATTAATACGCCAGAGTTTTTTTTCTAATTTAATTATTCGCAAACCATTTTTTTTTTTTTTGGTGGATGTACATATATGCAATATTTTAATTGATTCATTTTCATGTGGTTTATTTATTAAAATATTATAGTTTTACAAATTAAAATAATAACAGTATTCAATATTTAAATTAAAAAATTATAACTATATATTTGTACATAGTAACTAGCCTACACGTACAGAAAAAAAAATCGGTGGTGGGGGGTATGTAAAGCATGGTTGACATTTTTTTAAAACTTTGCTCAAAGTACCTAAACCTATACATATATTATGTAAGATAATAGAACACTGATATCCAGTGTTGGGTAAATTACTTTTGAAAATTAATAATATTACGTTACTCGTTACATTAATTATTTTAATAAGATGTAGGTACAGACAATTTACAATTTCAAAATAGGTACTCATAACTCGCTTTAAAATTAAAATATAATAAAAAGCCCATGAGATTGCCTAGATAATAATCTTACCTTTAAATTTTATAAGAGGTAAATTTACTCTAACTAACGGAACTACACGTGTTCTGCTGAGCGTACAATTTGCTATGTTACGCACTTGTAAGACGGAGGCCGGAGACAACATATGCGGGTGAGGCGTCCTCTTAATAGTTAATAATATATTAATATGTTCATGTTAGCTATAGCCGATATTAATTTATCACGTTACGTTATTTTTTCATTCAAAAAATAGGTTTAATCGTAAATACATTTAGTTGGTTTTTAATTTTTCTCGAATATCCTAGACCCTAGGATTCATCATACATTCTACATTCATAACGTATTTTAATAACACGTTACTCCATAGAAATTACTTTTACAATATTGCGTTAATTTAAATAAAATATAATGAAATTACTACAGCGTTACGCCGTCACTGCAAAAGTCATTTCGTTAGAGTAATTTGTAATTTCCGTTAAGTTACTACCCAACACTCAACACAGCCAATATCGAGTATACTTAACAGTATAATATCAATCAGTTATTAGATAATTATTAAAATTATATAAAGAGAGATCCGGGAAATGGAGGAAAAGAGAAAGAATTAATACAAATTCATTAATCTGAAGTTTGAAAATGTAACAAATCTACCACTACGTATAAAGTAGGTAAGTAATAACTAATAACGAATAGAAATAGTATAACTTATAACATTTACATTAGACCTATATATACATTACCATACCTATATTATTAAGTCGATTGTTTTTCCCTTAAGGTTAGATTAGGCTAGGTTAGGTTAGGTTTGGAACCAATCCAATGTGTGATCTACTGGAAAATGTGATCTACGGACTTCTTATTTATAGATTTTCTTAAAAGAGAATATACAAATATTGTTTACCTTTATAGAATCATAGGAATATTGTAAAAACATAATTAAGTGTTTTGAAGTTATGTTATTGGTGATCAAAAGCTTATTCATTTTAGGCTGGCGGGGTTGGTCTTTAACGGGCCTGCACATGGGCAAATAACATAAAATATAAATGATACACAGCGTGCTCATTACAGCTTCTCATTTTCTATCGCGAAAACCTAAGAGCACAATCGCCATCATTCCTCTTTTATAGTTGGTGGCCTGATACTGGAGAATGCAGGAGAACCGCCATTCACTTGTATATTGTATTTAGTCGTTTTGTTGATTTAGAAAATGAAGGTATCTATAATAAAATTGGTACGTTTTAATAAAATGAAACGATTCGATTAAAGTTTAAACCGAATAAATTAAAATCCATAATATCGTTTTTCGTCATTTCGCTGAAAATTAATTAATCCACATAGCGTATTTGTGATAGTAATTATGTCACGTATTTATAGATCTATAATGGAATAAATTATAATATTCTATATCAATGTAATTGTATACAGGGACGAGGGACACAGGTTTGATATTATTTTAAGCAAAAAATAATATGATAACCTACTTGTTTGATGGTCATTCGTTATTGTCATAGTCTTTACAATATTGTAATTGCTATAAAACTCGTGTGAAATATTGGAAAATATATAATATTATATTAATATGACGCACAATGAACACATGTTTGGTTAGGAAATATCATATTATACACTCATCCACGCACGTATTGTCTCGGTCTTACAAACGCATAACATATACAATTTACGTTCAAAATAATCCAGTTTACTTTAGAATTTGTAATAATATAGTGAATTGAGTATTGACTATTGACCATATAACATATACCTTTAAAGTAAGAATATTATCTAGATTTTAAGGCCTCATCAGCTATGGCCTCACGTAGTCTTTTTTTATATATAAATTAATTATTTTAAAGCAAATCACAAGCATTTTAAAACTGTACACTCGCTTGTACGACATCAATTTGACGGGTTAAAAAAAAATGATCTGAACATAGTACGATGAACGGCGTAACACGATCACGAGTGTAATACCTATAATAATACACTATTATAACCTTACGTCCTTATGTACCTACCCGGCTACACTACAGGATATGCACGTTACAATGTTCTCGCGGATTATTGCAAAAATAAATGCACTCCTGCTGCAGTAGAATGCACGCGTCGTGACATTAGGATAGGTACACCTGCCTAATACTTCGGTATCAATGCAGAAAAACTTCCACACGAACTTCCATTTAACGAACAATGTTTTCGGAAACCGTGATCCATACTGCTTTTTTGCAGTGTATTAACAATTTACGCACAAAGACATTATTTCCAGGGTTTTTCTGCGTGTAAAATATATTAGGTAACAAATTATACCTTATAAGTTTAATTTTCAATATACATTGTGTATTCTAGCATGTGTGGTATGCCGGGTCGTCGATAAAGTATCTACCTATGCTGTATGCCGGATAAGCATCGACTACATTTTACAACAGTCGAACTCTAATCTTTATTTATATACTTACAAAATATATGATATATAGGTATCGTAAATAATATGTATATATTATATGTGTCTGCAGGCCTGCAGCACATTTAGTCCGTCGATAATCTTGACATCTTGTAATCGTTACTTATACTATTTGCCGAACGTAAAATATATATCGGAGAAAAGTATACCTATATTTCCTATTGAATTCCGAAGAGACATAAAATTGTCTACCTTTGCTAAATGATGAAAAATATCTTTAAAAATGTGTTTTGGCCTCTTCACAAGTCTTCAAGACATATATAGATAGTTTAACTGACAAAGGTCACGATGAAATTCGTGCCGCCAATAACGTTCATCGTATCATAAAATTGTAATTGCCATTATTTCGAGTTGATTTACGAGTCGCTGATAATATTAACAACATTCTCAAAATAAATCTTCTTGCCCACAAGAAAATAAAAATTGAACTACCGAAGAAATAACGCTTTTCTCCACAGTGCATTTATGCCAGGCTTACCTACTATCTTACTATCACACCAAGAATTACTGTCATCGTTCCCCTCGTTGCATTAAATGTGGGGAGGGTCATTTCTCAAGTGATTACACCGCGAAACCGCCATCGGATTCCGCGCTCTATATGTTTGGGACCTCGTGCAAACGATGCCCTTTTACAAAAACTTCATCTCAACACGTATGAAGCATGAAACGGTCAAACGAATATAATAATTGTTCCATCTCTATCTTCACAGTGAGTCCACAAAGTGATTCCAATATCAGTTCTAATCAAAAATATGAACAATCATATGTCAATAACAGCCAAAATTAATAATGCATGACCAGTTCAATCAGAAAATACGATCTCCAAATTCCTCGAAGAACATAAGTCCATCATTAGCCAATTACTGTTCTTATTAACAACATTATAAAATAATCTTCCGTCGTCTTCTATATTTCCATTCCATTACAAATTACAATAACACCTTTATCATTTCATCATCTTGTTATCATTATTAATTATTATCTACAACTTTTGATGTGTCTATTACAATATACACTAGAATAATATTTCATGTATATTATAACTTATATTATTTTCAATTTATACATGTATTCGTTGAGATATAATATATAAGCAGATTACTCAATAAATTAGATTAAAAAAAAATAATAATATGCTTACCTATGTGTTATTACTTATTAGTATTCACATATATGTACATAAATATACACTAGTAAAAGTAAATTAACATAATATAATTGCATGCAATTTTCTTTATAGAGCCCGTGATATAGAGGAATAAACCAAATACAAATTCGTAATATACAATACGCTATACGCTCGTTTATATTGTGCACGACATGTCGTTTATGGTTCGAAAACTAGGTGCAAGTAAATATAAATATAACATTTAAATACATTTAATGTATTTCTGGAAATAATATATTAATCAAAAAATATTATGTGAAAACCGATCGAAATCATGCAGTGTAGGTACGCTTAAGTGACAGTATTGTATCTTCATTGAGATCGGAAAAATATTTTATATAGAAAATAAATCTATTTTGAGGTGATTATATCATTTTTATGAGCTGATGGTGGTTTTACAGCCCACAAGTATCGCGGAGTAGGATTGTGTGACCGTAAATAGATCATGTGGTGGTGTGATCAATCGAAGGGGTAGGTCCAGACTATGGCGGGGGGAGCACCGTCGGAAGGGAGTAGAGTACAACCGAAATTCTTTTTGCGGTTCATACGACGACGGCTGTGTCGGGTCGTGTGTAAACTATGGAATGAAAGAGACAGTGACAGACAGTCAGACGGACGGGCGGGTGGTAGGGCGGAGAACGCTCCGACCCTTCGACGACGACGTGAGCGCGCGCTTTTGTGATCGGTCTCACACGCAAAACATGTACAAGAATAGCACCGCCGCCGTCGTCGTGGTCGTGGTATATTGCAGGGCACCAGCACCGCCATTTGTTTAGAGAAAAACATTATTATTTTCTAAAGGTGCGTGTGTGTATTTTTATTATTTTGTTCTCGTTCTGTGCTCTCCTTCAGTGTTATTTTCGAGTTCGGTGCAATCACCCCGCAACCGCCGCCGCCGCCGCCACCACCACCATCGAACCTTGGACAAAACTGGTTGCGCCAGGGACAAGGGGGTGTATGTGCGTGCGAGTGTGTGCGACACAAGAGGGATGACGCGGCGGCGGGCCACCACCGTGAGAACACTATACACGCACGCACAACGAGGGTTGTGTGAGTGTGTCATGTTGTATGTCTGTCTGTTTGTGTATGTATGTTTGTGTGTGTGTGCGTGAGTGAGTGTGTGTGTAGGTGTGTTTGCGTGTGTGTGTGCGCACGTGTATGTGTGTATGTGAGAACGCGGCGCTATAATATTTAAGCGGTGGAGACTGCAGCAGCCATCTCACTCCACAGTCCGTCGTCTCACTCGCCCGCCCATTCCGGCGCGATCATCGGCGGCGCCCCCGATTCACACGGGAATCCGCGCGTATATAGCTTTTGTCCAGCAGGTGGCGGCGGCGGTGACTAGTGGTGGTGGTGGTGGTGGTGGTGGCTCCAGGGACATTCCTTTAATAATAATGTACATCGTTCTCCGCGCGCCGCGAATGCGGCGCCGTTTAATTATTGTTATTATATTGTTATTTATTGTATACAATTTCGATTGAACGGGCGCGAGTTTTTCATTTCGCGATCCGCCGCGACAGCAATAAAAAATGCAGCCGTTGCCCCCTCGCGGAATATGGAATCGTCTAAGGCGACCGCGACGCTAAGCCCAATACGGGTTTTTGGTCAAGTACAATATGGGCACGATCACTATACAATGACGACCGCCGTCGCCGCTGTTGTATAATATCGTTTGGTTCTCACGCGTTTGATTTTTTTTTTTTTTTTTGTTTTTTTTACTTCCAAATACGTAAGTATCGCTTACGTGCTACATAGCACGACACACAAATATGTGTTATATATTATGCTAAACCGGTAAACTTTTATCGTTTTTCGAAATTTATACCCCGGGCGGCATTCTAATTTTACAACGGTAATCAAAGATATAATATGATTAAACGATGTAACAAAATATTGTATACGGACTGTATATTATACAGCACGTAAATTCTTCTCCGAGGAAAATATTTTTTTACCTGTTGCTTGGACGAGTTCCCTCCAAAATTATTGGAGGGAACACGAGTATCAATGCATACCCGCCACAACTAGAAACCCTCGAATTCCCTCCAATAATTTTGGAGGAAAATCATGCATGTGTACAATGGGAACAGGTTATAACATTATATTATAATCTACGGAGAAGAATTCACGTTCACTAGACATATTGATATTTCAATATTTTATAAATCCCAACACGTAACAACTAACAACAATCACATAACCATCCAGAATAAAATCAAAATTCTGATTTGTTGAAGATTTGTTAAGAGTCTACGTAAAAAAGATATTTAAAAAATACACAAATCACTGGTATGAAATAACTAGGTCTATAACAGTATAACACCTTTATATACATTTTATATTATTAGGTATTTATTACCTTTATTAAAGTAGGTATTTTAGTAAAAATCATAAATAAATTACATATAAAGGTAAAATGTTGTAACAACAATATAATACTAAATATTTTTTATTAGTTAATTATGCATTTCTCGTCCAAGTAACGAAAAACAGATAATAATACTACTAAAATAGAAAATCCAATCTCAATTATCTCATACAATCATATTATATAGGATATACCTTTCGTACGAATATTATTATTTCAGTAGATAAAAATTATTTATCAAAAAATATTTTTCATAAACTTAGATTCTTTTAATATTTTTATTCGATTTATACGTTATTTCTTTTTTTCATAAGGACATTTGTTACAGAAGTTAAACAATTAGCTTAATTTATAAAATAAATAAATAATATTGTGAAGAGGCCTCCACTGAGTCGTACTTCATCATGAAATACTAAATGTATAAATAATAATGATCTAAAATTTTTTATACTATATCCTATTAACTATAAAAGCAGCCAAGCAGGTTACTACACTCCTGTATTTTTAGCCTTCTTTTGGGATAATCTGGCATAGTTGCTGACATGAGAGTTGGAATCGTGAATTAATTGCTTAGTGAAGAGCTTATAATGGAGATTTGTTAATTAAGTGACTGTAATTAAGTATATTTTTAAGTATAAATGAAGCACGAGTATATTATCAGAAACTTAAAATGGGACTTTTGAGAAGAAGTGATGGAGTATTTGGATTTAGATTTGAAATTGAAATTTCGGACACAGTTATGCGGGTATCGGAAATGTTGACTGTGCGTTACCTATAAAGTTGGACCAAATGGGTCTTAGCAGTTGTTTATACAGCAATGGATAACTCGGTAGGTATAGTTTATAATATTTTAGGTTAAGATCAGAGTATCGAACGATAAGGAACGGCGGAGCTGGTCATTAAGCGAAAATACTTTATTTTTTATATGAGGTACCTATAGTTGTAACAATAAGTAAGTTGTCGATCGATATTCATTCCAAAGTAGCGTGCACGTTGGGTAGGGTTAATTGTTGAGGAACAAGGTATGGTATGCCTCCTGTCGAAGTAGAAAGGTACTGCAATTGCCTTTTAAGATAAATATAAAATATGTATTGTAATTCTAGAACGTATAGGTATAATATTAAATAAATGTTATTAACATAGGTACCTATATTAATCATAATTTTCGTTTCCGATAAAAAAAAAGCACTCATAATTAAACGACTAAACGTTGAAAATGTCAAGTTCATTAGTTAACGATTGGATAGACCTATTATTGATTTTGATAGTATTCTATTGGATACATAGATTATGCTTATCAAAATTACCAATCACAAGTATTTTTATTACTATGTATATTATTATTTTTATACTGATCATACAAATAACTATAAGTAGGTATACTAACAAATACAAAATAATAATAATAACCAATACCTACTCTAAACACATTTAAAATTCAATACAACTTAGCCCAATCGGCATATAGACCTATAGAAATAGGATATAGATGCGTAACGACGGACGACGGTTGTATACACATATAGATAGTTTATTTGTTTTGTGATAGACGTTTTCAAAATCTAACAAGACAATATTTAAAAATTCAACAAGTAATGGAAAAGTTTAAAACAGGTATAATATGTGTAGGTGTATACATATATATATATATGACAGTATGACAGTAGTAACCGTAGTAACACACGAAAAGTCTTACAAGTATTTATATATATATACCTGTTTATACTGCAGTCGTGCAGCAATACATAATTTTAATTTTAAACAAAGGGTTATTTAGTTTTTTATTATATTGATGCAAACAGTGCAGCATCATATTATAAAGTGTTATAATATAATAATAAATACTATTATACTATAGATAATGGTATAATATGTATTTAATTTTATGAAAAATTAAAGGTACTTATTTGACACGTTGTTAATAAATTTAAAATGTACGAGCACGTAGCAATTATTTATTTATGTATTTCCAACGGGGTACCTACCTATTTGTTTTTGAAACCTGATGATTTAATTTATATAGTATAATACATCTTAATCGTTTAATATCGTAGTACCTACCTTAATTATTTGTATAATATCGTGTGTAATATGCGACTGTGCATATTGTAATCGTATTGCAGGTTTTAAAGAATTATACACACTTAAATAAAAATGTGGACAAGTGGGTATACCACTCTGCTGGATAGTAATTATAATGAATGTGCCAAAACGATTCTGAGCGGTTAGCGTAGTCCTTATAATATTATTTATTTTATTCGTTGCTATGGTGATAAACAAAGCGTTATAAAAATTAAAATCCCATTTTTAGCGGTTTTTCGTAATTTGTCGGTAGTTTTTCTCGACGCATTCTAAAACTACTTGGAATTTTCAATTTTGACCTCTCTAAAGTACCAACTAGGTTCACTTTTCTATCAGAAAAGATGCTGATCTCAAAAATCAAATCATGCTTACTATCCAAAATGTTGCTGACAGACAGTAAAAAAAAAACACACATCATTGTAAAACCAATACCTACATTTTTTCGCTCCACTCAAAATCTAAGAGCGGGTACCTAAGTGGATGTCGCTCTGCTGTACAGTAGATTACAAGTAGGTAACTGTAATGGGGTATCAGGTATCCACTGTTTAATGAATAGTATTCAATTTGAATTCAATTATATAATGTCATCGTATAATATACGAAAAACGATTTTGAGCTGAAATGGTTTGTCTGTGTGAATGTGTGGATATTTTATTTATATTATTATTATTTGTTATTAATACGGTATAGTCAGTAAGTTGAATTAGTATTATACAATTACAACTAAATAACTAAAATCGTTATTCTTTGTTATTTAATATGTAATTTCGTCCAAATTTGTATACATAAAATAACTGAAAAAACTGTGTATTTATATTTTTAACATTTTTTGGTTACAGAATAACCTACTTACGTGGAACTTTGTTTTAAATTTTCAATCCTTAGCTATAAAAGTTGAACATTTTATCAATTTTTTAAATACAAAATCATTTTTAAATTTTAAATTTAATAAATGTTATCAAAAATTGAACTTTAAATGCTTATAATTGTTTTTCAACTATTATTGTAACAATACATCAGAAGCCTTGTATTCATTTTTCACGCTTTTTGACCCAACATTTATAAAAAAAAAAAAACTAAAAAAATTGTAAACAGAATATGTCCGTAAACAGCTCCAAATGAGTCAAAATATTTTCAAAATTTTATCAAGTAAGTATAGGAATTGATAAAATAAACATATGATATAAATTTCAAGTATCTACAGTTATTGGTTTTTGAATTTTAGCAAAACAAGAAAATCACTACATGAGAAATTGAGTGAATATCCAATCTTGGAAAACATGAATTTCAAACGTTCATAAAAGTTAAATTTTCGTGATTTTTACATATTTTGTCAAAACTTGAACTTTAAATGCTAACAAAAAAAATTGTGACTGGATTTTTAATATTTTTCAAACGTCATTGTTACAATATATTATTATTAACATATTAAATGTTCAAGCTTTTTTACCCAAAAAATAAAATTATACTGACAATCATAGAAAACATAACTGGAAAAAAATTGGTAACTTATAAAATCTCCGTAAACAGTTCAAAACAAATCAAAATATTTCGAAAATTTTATCGTGTATATAACCGAAAACCGATTTTGCGTAAAAATTGCCGTTTTTCCTTAATTTGTATGTTGGTTTTTCCTGTGTTTTTGAAAACTATTGGGAATTTCAAATGTTAACCTGCCGAATGCACCTACTATGTTCATTTTTCCATCGAACAAGATACTGTTGAAGAAAATCGGAGGAGTTATACTGCCCTAAATGGTGGTGACAGACACAAAAATTAAAAAATTAAAACAAAAAACACACATTATTAAGATAATACATTCATCAGTCCGCTCAGAATCTAAAATACTTAAACTTAATATTCTCTGAACTGAAACTAATTTTTAAGATAATTATTATATATGTTGTGTTTCAGTATCATGAGTAATATAATGTCAATAACACATAATATATAATATTGCACACGCATCTATAAGAATATCGATATAATAATATTAGGTTTAACCCGTAAGGGTGAGACGCATGTATATATATATGAATAGACATACAATCATAACAAAGTCGTCAATCGCACAATTGTATTTTATATATAGTATATATGTGTATATATACATTTACCAACTTTTGCACATCATCTGATATACCTATATGTAATATTATAATATAAATAAACTGACGTCTGCACGTTTAACGCGTATATACACGCGTATGACTCTGTCACGCCCACTTTTCGACTGCAAATTACGTTTTTGAATTGGTCATCTTATATTCGAGTTACATATTTATCACAATAACAGTCATGCGAATATATTATTTTTATAATCATGCATTGTCCTGGCGTCCTGAGTGTAATAAACATCGCATTTTATCATATTATAAATACATACAATTTAAAATATCTATTATAGGCCTATATATACTATATAGTAAATATAATAATACGCAGTATATTGTGTACCTACCTATATACATATAGGATACTATACGTCATCATAATATTATATATAACTGTTGTAGTGTTGCATCCACCTATATAACATTTGTAAACCTATAATATATAACATGACATAATAATCCTGTATACCTGCTACTGTTATAGATATCACACGAAACATAATTCATAATATCTAACCTATACATCTATAAATTATAAAAGCTATTGTAACGTAAGCCGCGGTAATCAAAATTTTTTTCGAAAATACTCGACCTGGAAATTTATTCAAATAATTTATACGTCATATAGCATAATAATAGCATAATCAATATATACCTACAGTTTGCAATATGTGCGAAAAATATGAGGTACCTATCTATATTGTCATTATATATATATATCATTTCGGACACGCCTAACGATGACTGCAATATTCACATAGTGGCGACGGACGTTGTGGCTGCGGGAGCCACCGCCGCGCCCTCCTCGCACTAACCACGCGATGGCGTCACGCCGTCACTGCGGAAGCATCGTCACGTCACCAGCTCGGGGGTGGTTTTTTTTTTGCCTAAGTCTCGTCGTATGCAATGAATTGTGTACGTAAACCAATAGGTGCGTATAATAGAGATGCATACGGTTTCCCGTCGTATAATTCACACGTACCTATACCTATATCACTAATTAGCAATTACCGAACTCTAGGTAATCACCTATATATTATACAGACGCGTTTTCACATCATAATATAATATTTCGAACGGGGCGACAACAATGTGATTCGCATATAATAAATGTAGTGTCGCAGTATACTGCAGATACGTTATTGTTATTTCGATGATGCCAACACTTTTCTATATCTTTTTTAAAAAAAAATATCCGTAATATAAAGTATGCCTCTCTTGTAGGTAGGTATATAATATTATAATAATAACAAACGACGAACTGTGGCGGAGACATTTTAATTGATAATGATAATAATACAAATAATGCCGCTGCAGAGTAATAATATAGAACAGGTAGAATGGAATTGGTAGAATGGAGAATTGAAGAAAAAAAAAACAAAAATTTGGCGACACGAGAATGCGGCGCGAAAAGGACGAGGAAAAATGTATTTCGGCGGCGGCGGCGCGGATTTCGCGAAAGACGTCCATTTTGTTAGTCGCGCGTGGCCGGTGACGTCACGGCGCGCATTCACCAACCTACACAGGGCCCCAACGTTGGCCGCGCCACCGCTATCTTGGCGACGGCTGCACACACGCGCGCACACACACGAGTTCACACGCACGCATACACACGAGTGTGCGCGCGCGCGCACAATAGTATATAGGTATACATAAATATATTATATTTTATAATACGTATATGACGGGACAAGCTGCAGTGCTGCCTCGTTTCGCACGTTATTATCGTGTGCGTGCGAGTTTTAACTAAAAAAAAAAAATCAACGATAAAGAAAACTAACAATATAATAACGGATCGGGTGGATACATATATTACGTATAATAATATTAAATTATTATTGTATAAAACGTATTGTGAGAAAAACGAATAATATTATGCGTACATTTATTATGAGTAAAATTTATATGATAATATTATATTGTATTAAAATATAATATCGTCACATAGGTATGAAACATACATAATTATTGCAATATTGCTATGTATCGGACGGCCTGCGAAATCGCGCAGAGAAAAATGCGTCGTCGCAGGACGCCGGACGGGCCACCGCCCACCGGTACACATATATAATAAAATTTTATACCACCGGTACCTCGGTTTGTGTTATCTAAAATATACGAGGAAAACGCCAAATAGGGCCACTGCTGCCGAGGGGGACAAGCATGGCGGGGATGGGGCGAATTATTGAAGGATATTAGTTGTTTTATTACGGGTATAGGTATATAGGAGAGGTATAATAGATATATAATATTATATTATGTTATCGTCGTGGCTGCCGACACGGACACCGCACACGTCGAACTGTAGAACGGTGCAAAAACGATGTCATAAACTATAAAACCCATTGAAAGGCCGCAACGTGTTTATAATAATATAATATAATATACATTACTCGTGGACGGAAATTATCGGTCGGTATGCGACTCGTCTAGAAAGACCCGCGCCGCCATGGCAAAACTATATAAGTTCACCTATACAGAGCCCCCGGGCCCGCCGGACTCCTAAATCGTGCCCCTGGAGTCGTGAACCTCGCGCCAGCGTTCGCGAAAAAAAAGTACAATAATGAACAGAAAAAAAAAATTCCCCGAAAATATATAATAGTAATATATTATACGCGACGAGTGTTGCTAAAAAAAAAAAAATATAAATAATATTATATAACATAATATAGCGATTCCTGTTTTGCACGCGTGCAAAATAAACGCGGCTTGTGCACAATTATTATTATATTTTAACACTGGCAATGTTATAGGTAACATATTGCTGTATACGACAAAACGTCGAAATGATGTTTTCGAAATCGTTGCAAATATTATATTACAAATTATAATACACATTGGGAATGAGATGATATTGTATAATAGGTATGATTATTGTCATTATCGCGGTTTTGTAGTAAATGTGTTAAATATGATGTCGAGACAAATGGTATAAAGGTGTAGTGCGAAAAATAGTGTGTAGGTTAGTAATAATAATAACATAATATAATTTGTATATTATAATATTATACTTATTGAGTATATAAAAATATATTTTCCTATGATTTGGAGGTGACACGGACCCACCGCAATAATGTATGTGTATATAGCAATAATGTACCCAATACATTGGAAGTCGCATTATAAAATCATAGTGAACTGTGTATTTTTCAAGGTTTCCACACCGCAGGAATACGGTATAACTATATTATTGCGGTTTACCGGTGCTGCTATCTGACGGTATATTGTAAGTTATGATCGAGCCCGTTTTGCGGTACGTTTATTGCAATAACATAATATTATATAGATTTAGGCATAAACATACATAGCCGTGCATACCTTATACTTGGGTAGTTAGGTGGATTCACGAGACAGACGGAAGTGAAATGCCGAGTTTTCCTCGACACGTGCACGCAGCGAGAAAAACTATACTGGGTGGGTTGACATATCTATAACTATATAATATTATAATGGATAGAAGGTCACGGCCCACGGGGCCACCGACGTTTATTGATAATAATATGTGCTTTTAGTGTATATTCTTTTTATTAGGCAGGTACACCGTATATTTTATAAATTATCATAAATGAAAATATTATTATTGTTTTTCTGCGATTAGAATAATTGGATTTATAATTGTTGTTTTTACATCACGTTCCACTACGACTATACCTATATGTGTTTTCATCGCTGATAGATTAATAAACAAACACTGGCCTGGGAAAAATGTGAGCACAAATAGGTTTTTGCAACATTTATTACAGTTTTTAAGTCTGTTTATAAGTATTTGACTGTTTGGATCCCGCTTTCTGGTCCCTAAGGTCCAGTGGGTATAGGGTTTAGGCCTTTATGGGGGGTTCATATACGTCTCACCATCGCCATTGTTCATTTTTTACGAGTTTAAAAATAACCTCCAATTGGGTATAAATTATATTACCACACCAATTTTTATATACAGTGTAAACTACATTTGTATCTACATAAGTAGGTAAATTAAAAAAAATATATAGTTATCAACACCTAAACAATAATAAATAATGTATTTATATACGTATATTGGTATTAGTATGGAATGTTTCTGTTAATAACCTTTTCAATCTAAACCCTTCCCTCCGCCCCCACACCATTACAAAATCCTGCAGCATAACGTGTCTGTCCCGTATTATTTTTTCCATTATTGTAAACAAAATCCAGAAATTAATGTTACCGACTAATCATTAATACACTTCTAGAAGACGATGTTAAAAAATCAAACAAATTGCTGCGTGGCGTAGGTATAGTTTATACAATTTTGGTGAACTTCGGCAATAAAATGGACCTAAATTTATATGTAATATTATACTGATTTTAGATACAATAACTATTATATAGTATATTATAATATTCTAATATCCAGACATTGAGAAATACAAATTAAATCAATTATTCACAATTTTGTTTCTACATATAATACGATCAATATGTATAATATATGTTGATTTCTGCAGGTCAGTTACTTAGTTATATAAATTACGCATGGATATGACTTACGGTTACGAGTAAACTTAAACTATAATATTAGGTACTTATAGGTTATACATAACTATGTACAACAGTTGTCAGTTTCTATCAATTGATGCATGAGGTGTTCATATAGTTAACATAATATTTGCTTTGAAAATATAGTTTAAGAAAAATGTACCTATTTATTTATGATCTCTCAAATTGAGATGTTTCTTTTAAAATATATTATATTGTGTTACTATTACAAATAATTTTCTGCAAAAAATGAGCTTTTTCTGAAATTTAAAAATGAAAAATGTAATACAGAGCAATTAATATATTGTATGAATAAATTATGAACTACTCAGCTACACTAGAAAAATTTATCCTGAGCATCCAAAGACTGAAATTAAAGTTTTGCAGTCGTCATAATATGAATACATATTATACTCCATCGAAATTATAACAATTAGAAGACTGCTGTATACTTACAGATATGGACATCAATTAAAATTTAAAAACGAACGAAAAGTTTAAAATTTAGTTTATTTACAATTCGTTGTTGACTATACATATTAATTAAGCGTTTTTTGTTTGTCTTAACATTATAGTTGAATAAAACTCAATTTTAAAATTCAATATAATTTTTTTCTGTTTAGAGACGCTCATCGAAAACTTTGGTTCCAGGATGACTCCACAATTCAGAGCATAAACGTTATTTAATTATAAATTAAACTATGCCCGTTCTCCTTATATAATATAGACGCCAGCCGACAAAAATAATGCTGGCAACAGTGTATAATATATAATTAAATTGCAATAGGTACCTATATTGATAATAACAATAACAATATACTAATAATGGGTATTATAAATACGTATATATTATATACAAGTATATATTTTTCGGCTTTCCACACATCATATACAATGGTCACGTGCCCTAGGTCGTGAACAACGGCGACGGCGAACCCTCTCCAGCAGGCGTCGGCTAGGCGCGCACTAAATATATATATATATGAAAAGTGAAAAAATCGATTGCTCAGTCTTTCCTGTGTGGAAACCCCTGCAGTCGCCGGTCCGCCACCCACGTGTATAAAATTTTTCCGACCAAATTCTGAGGTATGTCTTTCTATATACCACTTGCGTCTTGCATAAATATATATTATGTATGTGTAGGTACATATTATAATATTATACATAGGTATATTAGATTTATTATATTTATTACATATTATATAATATATATACCCAGGTATAGATGACTACAGACACACCAAACCACCGCGACCGCCGCCAAAATTTCGATTATACATATTGTAATCATTAAGATTTCGTTTTTGTGGTGGCGGTATAGTGAGGTTGATTCCATCAATGAGAGAAAAATATCGTTTCGAAATATATTGAAAAAACGTTTATACTCAATTCTGCTATCACCGCAGAAATGCATACATCAGTACATCACCAATATATAATATAATATATAGACGTATATAATTACACGCTCGACGTCACTGCAGTTCATGTTACATTATAATATATATATAATATAATGTACCTGTTTATCAATGTACCGTCGACGATTACAAATTATAAAAGATTTTGTTTTGCACCAACTCAACTATCGTATAATTCCATCAATCAATTCGGTATAATGGTAAATAAGATTGCATTTGGCAAATTTGGCAAATTAACACAATATATATGAATCGACGACGTATAAATCGGGTTTCGTCATATACTTAATACTATATTAATTATTATTATATATATGTTTAATTGTTTTAAGCCTTAAAAGGTTATATTAGAGTTAATGACAGATTTTTTCCATTATTTCAACTTTCCTATCCACAAGAAATGCATTAAGAAAAAGAAAATAATATAATATTTGTATAAATGAGTAAATTATAAATTCATAATAAATTCATCGATGGAAGTTTTATGCATATAAGTGTAATAAGGACCCCTTATATCATATACTAGTATATGATTTAAGAGGGACCCATATACAAGTCTATTCGAACCCTATTTTTTTAAAATTCCTTTCTCCAACAATTGGTAAAATATAACTATAATTTGTTCAGATTTTTCAAGCGAGCACATCATAATATAGTTAGCGAATGCAAGCATTTTAAATTCGTATTTGGTACAGATACTTATATACTGCAGCTACAACTACTGAAAAGATGATGCAATTTAGTAAACCATCGTATAGTGAACACGAAAAAATAGGGACTTATTTTTTATATATAGGTATTTCTAATAATGAAATTGATTGTTTATATATGTGTATAAGATCAATTTGTATTGTTTTGTATAGTTAGATATATCATTAAAAATTAAATGTTCACGCTGCTTTGAAATGGGAATATAATATGATACATCAAATATTATTTTTTTTCCCAACAGTCCTACGTATATTACCTATATAGGTAGGTACACGTATTACTGTAGGTACATATGGACTGAACAACTGTATACCTAGGCATAACATTTTATTTCTAGAAAAAAATGTAATTAACTCGGTGCAGTTATATACGAATTAATTGTTATTTAGGTTTGTTGTTTAAAGATTCATCATATACCTAACTTATCGTATTTATTCAAGTGGGATAATATATCTAACGAGTTGTAAGTACCTACTATCCCCCACTTGAACTGTATTTAGACTATAGTCTGATTATTGGTATGAAATATGTATTAAGACTTACAATAAATTAATGGAGTGTATGGTTTCTTATAATAAAATATTATTGTCCACTTTTTTAATTCCATATAATATAATATTATGTAGGTATTTTCTTTGAGTAGCCCTTCCGAAAACGGTGAAATCACTTAAATACTAAATGATTCAATAAACAAATTGTACACATAGCCACATATAGGTAGGTACGAGATACCATTTTATTACACTATACCAACACGGCAACACACAGTGATCAGGTGCAGGGGCGCCATTTGGAGGGGGGGAGGGTGGGCAGGGTGTGCACTCGCACACCCTGTAATTTTGTTGTCCACAATTGGCCTAGGCCTAATTAATACTATGGCCAGATGGCCTTCAGTTTGCCAATCTTTAATTGTGCATGCACCGCAGCTATTCACTGATAATCATAAATAATATTATAATATTGTGTTCTTTAATTTGATAATTGATAAATTGATATCGGTATCACTTTATCCACTGGCACACACAAATATGTGTGTATGGTAAGTGGCTACTGACAGGGGTGGACTGGCTATTTTTGGCCCGGGGTGCAAAATTAATTAGGGGCTCGTAATTTTTTTCAAACCTACCTAAATTAGGAAAGAGCCCTTAGTTTAATAAGTAAATATAAAAAAAAAATTAAGAATAACATGTTGTTTATTTGTAGAGATGTTGAAATATGTTATTTTATTTTTATTTTATATAATACCGTATTATACCAGTATTATACTGTATACCGACTGTGGTAATCGGGGGCCCGGATCATAAATACAAACGGGGGCCCGGGGTACTTGGTGTATAGCACCCTGGGCCAGTCCGCCCCTGGTTACTGATAGACAAAAGACATAATAATAATAATATGCATCTATTCTATCTAAAAATATCTTTACTATACACTATACAGTATATACACAGAATGTATGAACGGTAAAATGTAATGTGTTAACTATAAAAATATGTTTTTATTAAGTATGTTTTTGATACTGTAATGAATCTGTAATGAAAAACTGAAAACACTAGAAACGTTTTTTTAACGATTGACCTGGAGGTGGGAAAAAATTGGCCTCTTTAATTGTTTGCACACCTTAAAAAAAAACTGAAATGGCGCCCCTGATCAGGTGATTCCCCAAACATACTTACCTCCTATTTCTTCCTTTCATAATGAATTTATTTAAATTCTATAATTCCTGAGATTTTTAAGTATAACTATTCGAGGACCATATTTTTAATACTTAGATTTGGTAATGTTCTGTTGGTGATTCAAACTTAATTTTTTTTTTTCAGACTTAGAATAAGATAAATAATATAATTTTTATTTACGGACAATTTGTTATAAGTAGATGATTTTTTTTGAAAATGTTGATATTAGGTATCTAAATCAAAATTCGAAGTAGTATTGTTTCTGAGTTATTAATATACAATATATTATATATTTAGGATAATAGTCTTCTATTATTTAATATAGTACTTATTAAACTTTAAAAATTTACAAATTATAATTAATTAATATTTAATAATCAACTATAATAGGTATTCACATCATCATAGCCCCAATAATTAATTTCTTTCACACCAGCTATTATCATTTAAACCTATAATTATCCTTATATAGTCTATTAATTAATAGTAGTTAAATAAAATATATTTAAATATTTAAAACCCTTCTATTTCGAATTTTGATTAGATAAATTCATTATTAAAGTAAAACTGGGAGTGGGCATAATATTATACTGAGCATACTCGGTAAACTAGTACCTATTATTATAAATGATTAACCAGCGAAACGAGATTGGACTTATAAACTATGCATAGCATAATTTGCGGAAATCGGGGAGGGGGGAGAGGGAGGTTGAAGGGGCTTAGCCCCCTGAAAAGTCTTTCAAGCCCCCTCATTTTTAGTGTTGTAGGATCGAAGCCCCCCCTCACTTTAATGTTAATAATGTTGTTCCCCTCCTAAAATTTTAATGGATTTCCACCTACGCATAGCAGGCGTTTGTGAATATAATAATATATATAATACATGCAATAATATTATGTTCATCGGGTTTTTTCTTTCAGTTTTCAACATTTTACCAGCTAGAGATGGGTTACGGTAGTGAACAATTAAAGTAAACATATTATAATTAATATAGTGACGTATGATAATATATACTATATATTATATAATATATATACATAATAATATAATATTATATACTCGTACGAGTCATACTAACAAATCACACATATTTTGATGTTCACTATTCAATGAATGAGAGTTCAAAGTACCTATGAACGTTAATGATCTTGTTGTCTGTTGAACTAAACACTAACATTTAAAGTAGTTATTTATACATGGTGATGTTTGCTGTCATTGATAAAATTTAATGGAATTTAAAGAATTGTAAGTATTTGACTTGTCGGAGGAGATTTCCATTATATGCCACCGCTATCACACCCATTTGTGTCTATCTTATTATTCTTGTTAACTATTAAAATATGTATCCACGGTTCTATCAACTATTTTATTTAAATAAGGATGTTATGGTTTGGAGGACGCTATTCATGGATTTTTTGTCTCCGTCTTACACGTACGACATGCCAAAATGTCATTCACTAATTTCAATAGTGTGCTGTTAGTTTTGATATTAGAATGAATTTATCTATTATCACACTTTTAGACAAGAACATTATCTATGCTTAAGCGTCGGTAAATTTTCAATAATTTAATTTTCAAGCGAGATATGGGTATGTGAAATTTTAAAAAGGTGGGTAAGTGGATGTCGCTCTGCTGTACAGTAGGTTACAAGTGGGTCACTGTATAATGGATAGTATTAAATTTGAATTCAATGATATAATATCACTGTATAAGAAAAACGATTCTGAGCGGAGACAGTATATGTCAGTCTAGGTATAAGATATATTATATACTTATCTATGGTATTAAAAAAAAATTGACCAATAATAGGTATCTATAATAAATTCCAAATTAATCATATCACAATATCCATTAGGTACTTATAACGCGTTAGAATACTTTAGAAGTTTCAAGTATACCCAAGAATAATATTATATAATCACAACAAAATAACTAAAATAGTTATTCTAGGTTTTTAATATGTAATTTCGTCCAAATTTGTACTTAAAATGACTATAAAAATAAACTGTGTAAATGTATTTTTTAGATTTTTTGGTAACATAATTAACTACTTACGTGAAATCTTGTTTTAAATTTTCAATCCTTAGATATAAAAGTTGAACATTTAATGAATTTTTAAATACAAAATAATTATTCAATTTTAAATTTGATAAATTTTGTCAAAATTCGATCTTTATAAATGCTTATAAAAAAAAATTGTGCCTATGTATTTTTAATATTTTTCAACTACTACTTTAATAATATATCAGAAGCCTTGTATTAAATTTTTACACTTTTGACCCAACAAATAAAACTTGATTGATATTTATAGAAAAAAAAAACTAAAAAAATTGAAAACTTACAATATCCGTAAACAGCTCAAAAAGAGTCAAATTATTTCAACATTTTATCGTGTATAGAAAATGCTAATATAAGCATTCAGTGAAATTTTCAAATATCCTACAGTCATTCGTTGTTTAATTACAACAAAATAAGAAAATCGTTACGTAAGAAATCGAGTGAATATCAAATGTTGTAAAAATATGAATTTCAAACACTCATAGAAATTTAATTTTACTTGCTTGTAGACATTTTTTTTTTGAAAAAGGTAGACAAACTTATGAGGAATCTTGTATTACATTTTCAAATCTTAGATTTAAAAAGAAAATTTTTCATGAATTTCTAACTCAAAATAATTTGGAAATTTTCGTCATTTTTACGTATTTTGTCAATATTTGAACTTTAGATGCTTATAAAAAAAAATTGTGACTATGGATTTTTAATTTTTTTCATCCGCCTTAGAAAAAATATAATAGGAACCTTCTATTAAATTTTCAAGCTTTTTTAACCAACAAATAAAATTTTATTGATATTTATAGAAAAAAAATAAAAAAAATGAAAACTACAAATGTCCGTAAACAGCTCAAAATAAGTCAAAATATTAGGAAAATGTTGTGGTGTAGAAAAAATGCTAATATAAACACTCAGTCAAAATTTTATGTACCTACGGTCATTTGTTTTAGAGTTGCACTAAAAACCAAATTCGATTTTCTCGAAAACAGATTTTGTGTAAAAATTCCCGTTTTTCCTTTGTTTTTCGTGTTGCTTTTGAAAACTACTGGGATATTTTTACTTTTGACCCCCCAAAGTACCAACTAGATTCACTTTCCTCTCAGAAAAGATACTGTTGAAGAAAATCCAAGCATTTTTACTGTCCTAAAATGTGATGACAGACACAAAAAAAAATTAAAAATTAAAAAAAAAAAAAAAATACACATCATTGTAAAATCAATACATTCATTGTTCCACTCAGAATCTAAAATACTCATGTCTCGCTTCAAAATTAAAATATTGAAAATTTGCCAACGCTTAAGCCACAGATAATGTTGTTACCTAAAAGACTAATTAACCTAGCGAAAGGAAATTTGCTGTCATACGTGTGTAAGACGGAGATAACAAATGCATGCGTCCCCTATACAATGTTTGTATATTACATTTCATATAAAATATAAATAATATAGCACATCATTAGAAATATTTAGGTAATCAATCTAAAATTAATGAATTCCAAATCATTGGTTCTTCGGTATTCCTTTTAGTTTTTATATTAAATTAAAACATTATATTGCTATCGTTTATAAATAATAATAAAAAAGTAATTAATGATGTACAACCAATAATAAAATTAGAGACAAAAACGTTTATAATTGTTTGAATACAATTATTTGCAAGTATAAGGCACATATTATTATATTAGGTGTATTTGTGACAGAGTAATTTTTTTACGGCTTGTAGGTATATATTTAAGACACTAATAATTAAACATTATCGAATATCGATGTTAGTCCTATTCTTATGTTATATATATTCTGCTGTAGGTACCCAATAATGATAATCAATCGTATTTACAAATGTAATTGTAATTTGTATTAAGTTAAAATGAATAGCCTATGTATATGTATGTTTGAAAAGAAATAGCCTTTACCTGTAAATTTACAATTTACCTCTATTCTCTACCACTGCAGCAGTATAATAGTATGGATCTATGAGTGAGGGAGGAGCTATCGGGGAGACCAACCATTGGCTGTGTTTTATTATAATTGATTGATGATGATTTAAATTTATATTATCATAATATATATTATTTGCATTATCTGCAATAAAACAAAATTAATAATTTTTATGACTGTTGTCCAAATTAAAATACTATAATATAATTTCGATCCATTTCGGTTCACTTATTAATTCTTGCAAAATTGGTTTGTACTAATTTTGTAGCCAATATAGTTACATGCGGAACTATCACGTTGAAAACTATTATAAAAATATTAAAAACGAATTAATATTATTCATTCAATTTTTAAAATTTGTATTAATTATTTATTTATTTATAAAAAGTTAACGGGCTTGAGCCCTTTTGATAGGTGATTAAATACAATTGACAATTTTACAAGAATGGACATACGTGACTTAAATACCATACAAATACTATATACCTAAATATTATGCAACAACAACAGTAATTGTTGGCGGAAAATAAATTTTACTTTTCATGTACATTTTATTACATTTTTAGAGTTTTATTAAATATTTTATTTATAGGTAGGTTCTATTATACACTATATTATTATATACAAAGTAATACTTATTACACTGCTGGCCACTGTTTTGTAAAATATTAAATAAACTTATTCTATACGATTGAGTTGATATAATATAATATATGATTAACTAAAAACTATACCTATATACATTATACAATATACATAGTAGATATAATATTATATAGTCATATAGAACTAAATATTACCTTTAAAATTTTTACTAATAATGAGACTTTTTTTATACCCCAAAATACACACGATAAAAATTGAAGCTCGCTTACGGTTCTTCGTAGTTTTTGTATTATTATTTTTGGCACATTTCTCAAACACTTCTTGGAACATGGCAAATAGTCATCCCGATTATTGTCCACAATAAGAGAGGTTAGTGACACGAATCTTTTTGAATTGTTTCGCTATTCCAAAAAAATATCCTCTAAAAATAATATAAAACACACTACATTATTGAAAAGTCACTAACCTTATTTATTTGATCAGAATTTAATAAATTATGATAATAATTAATAATGTAAGTACATATAAAATTAGAAAATAATTAATTGAAAATATTATAGGTAATGTAATTGATAGAACACGTATGAAATTAACTTGTTTAAGGGATTTAACATTTAAAATAATCGTTAAAATGTTATATAATAATACATGCTATTTTACAGTTGATGTTTATTCAAATATAAAACATTTATTTAATTAACAACACATTATGTACATTTAAAAAGGTATTTTACACCTAAAATATTTTCACAAGTAATTTATTTAAATTTAAGTATACTAAAATTAGACGACCATCAAATTGTACATTCAATTAACTTTTATAGATACCAGAAAAGTGTTTCACGAAAAATGTATTCACTATTTTATGAAAATAAATGATCAAAATGATGCAAAAAGGCTGTATAAAATTTAAATAGTCGTATAACTTGTATACCTAACCATCGAATCACCTATGAATTAAATTAAGAAAAATCTTATTTATTAATTTAAAATAAATACATATTCATAAAACACTGAATACTACCTAGTACCTATTAGTAAATAATAAATACGACCATCTGATTTTTTTTTAAATAAATATTTTAAATAGTTTAGGTATTGCGCATTATTATTTAAGTAAAGTTATATGACACGTAATATCCATATAGGTTTCCAAGGACAACTAAAGTAGAATTTTTATTTTCTCGCTATAATGCTTGGTTTATTTTTAGTTATAACACCACATATTTTATGGAACCACTCGCAATATAGGCCCACCATACTGCACGGCGGTCCTGCAATACGTCTGGGTTTTACTAAATCGTAGCCATAGACTCTGCAGGAAAAATTTTAACGAGCTCTCTTTTGAAACCGAAAAATTTTATTACCTACCTAAAACAAAACTCTTTCTATACGCTGACTTGTAATTTTAAAATAAATAAATAGATTGAATATATAGCACATAATGTTGTAATTTATTATATATATATATATATTATATAATGCGTGCATAGTACCTGCCACCTGCCAATTAATGATTTTACATGTGTAATATGATATAATATGTAACTAAGTGCGTATAGAAGGAAACTTTACATAGATTGCTGGTTCCATTACAATAATATTTTTTTCTTAAGTTACAATAAAATTATTGTATGCTCTTAATGTTAAAATCCGATAAATCCTTTAAAATATATTATACAAATGTGCTACGTTCTCAGAGAAAAACAGAAAGGACGGAGTAAATTAAATTCAAAATCAAAAATCCATCACTCCGACAGTGATCAGTCATTGGCCTGGGGCAGATTGAGACGTTTATAAGAGGAATTACAATTTCCACCAATTTACCTGTTAGCCCAGTTAATAATAGTGATTTTTGTTTAATTTTAATACAAATAATACCTAATCATTTCTATGAATAATTTCAAATATTTTTTTTTATTTATTATAAATTAAATACATAATAATACAATTATTATGTATTTATTACATAATAATATAATAATAATATTAACATATTACATGTTACAACAAGTTAGTTATAAAAAGAAAACGATAACAATGACAGTTTAATTTAGAATTTTGTACATAATATAATTTTTTTATATTGTGTATTCGTGTTATTGATGTGTGGAATATGTGGTGTGTGTGTGTGAGTGTTATGGGGTAGGAGTTACAAGGAGTGTTAATTTGTTTATTAGGGATGTTAAAACAGCAAGAAGGGGGTTAAGTGTAGATTTTAGTTCGTTGAGAAATTTGGTGATGATGTGTAGAGATTGATCGGGTGGTGTTTTGTTAGCTGGGATTTCGGCGTATGACGGTTTTTCTTTTGAGTTTGAACTCAGGGCTTCGTTTCCACTTCTTCGAAATGGAGGTGGTATTGCAAGTGTTGAAACAGGTTGATTTTCATTATTTATTTTTTTAACTTTAGGTTTAGTGCGGTTTAATATTTTTTTAAAGTTATAAAATTATTTTGCGGGTTCCTCCCGTTGTTTTGTGCATTCGTCAGTAAGGTGTTCTGATCCACATTTCATGCAACGCGGATAGTGGTGACAATAGTTACGTGTGTGTCCGTACATTTGGAGGACCGAGTTGTCTCTTAGGATATTCGAATTTGACGATTGAGTTTAATATTTTGTTGATATTAAATATTTCACGATTATTGGTATTCAAATATAGAAATGTTAAATAAATTCTGCTGCAAATTATATGATTTTTATGAATTTAGCTATACTAATTTCAGAGGATTATGAATTGCAATTTCTTAATCAATTGTTACACTTTTAGATTGAATACAGAGTTAAGTTAGTTACATTTTTATTTCATAGAACATAGGTAGGTAGGTAATGCTTATAAAAACGTTTATTGCCTATCTAGAGATACACAGAATACAAGAGAAATATGATAATAATTTTTAAATCGAAGTATTTAGGTGTACCTAACGTAAATAATTAAAAACCAACAATTTCGGATATTGTATCAAAAAGTTCCAGTAACGTAAATTTTTTTATATCGAAAGAAAATATAAACTTATTTCATTTTAAAAAACAATCATACTAAAATGTATATCATTAACAAAAATAATTGTGTTATGAGTCAACAACATAGTGCATCTCATGTTATCAATAACATTTAGGTTGTTCGGGAAAGTCTGCTGTCTGGTTCAGTATACATACTTTCAAATAGATGAAATATTCCTTGTTGTCAAATCTGAACTGTTGGTATTTAACGAATTATAATTACAACAGAAATAATCAATAATTTTTTAGGCAAATGTTAAGACATGTCATAATTAGATGCAATTTTTAAATTTCCGATCATCGAAAAGATAGTGTTGTCACAAAATTTTTTACGCACTTAATATAATTATTATGAAAATAGTAATTTTATTTAAACAATGGAATTCGAGAAAACAGGAATTCAACGTTTTTCAATTTTGGCGGATGATAATGACCAGGGCTCGTTACTTCATGCACTAAAAAATGCATGAATAAGCATGCATTTTACACTAAAAAGTTCGAAAATATGCATTTATATGCTCTTACATTTTTAAATTATGCACTCAAAATATGCATTATGTAAAAAAAATCATGAAAAAGTTTTAAAATAATAAGAATAAATCCATAAATTTAAAAAAATTCAAATCCCTCCACAAAATTTTGCAAACGGCCCGCAACTGTTTGTTTTTCTTTCGGCATTGTTAAAATAAAATATGAATAATGTGTACAGTAGTAACCTACCTATACCTCACATGAAAACACTAAAACAGGAAATTGAATGGATAAACGCATACGACTCATCCGAGTAAACTCATCGGCGAGTGTAAGAAAACTATACTGTAGAGTGTAGCAATGTACAAAATTATAAATGCTGGTTGGTGAGAAGCTGCCACTTTATACGGTGGAGGATGGTAGTGGTAGCGATTACACTGTTTCCGCGATATTTCGTAAAACGCATGAAATCTAAATAAGTATGTAGGTACTAGGACATTAGGTAGTCACACGCTCACTGAATAAAAATAAATCAAAACACTATAATTTTGTAAACAGGAAAGTAAATAAGAAACAAGAAACATTTCAAATATTTTTATGAAATAATATGCACTAACGACTGTAAAAAATCGCCATATATGCCAAATATGCCTTTACACCCAAAACATGCAAAAACATTCACTATCAAACTTCATATTATTATTACTAT
>NC_042495.1:86499315-86501450 GCF_005508785.2 Acyrthosiphon pisum
ATTGGTCTATCGACCCTACAATTTTTAGAGCGCAATTGGTATATGAAAAGGTAATTTTAAGCGCAATTGGTAAGCTCCCGAAAATATTAATAGGACATATTTTGTTCCCAAGGTTGTATTATATTATATACCTAGCCATAGAGGGTTATTTTTTTTCGGGGGGGGGGGGGGGGTGTATATAGCCTTGTCGTATATTTACCATTATAGGACGTTTAGTCTATTATCTATAGATAGTAAATGAAATCTTATTAATTTCTCAAAAATTATAATATAAAGTTTTGAAATCAATTTAATAAAAAAAAAGGTCGGTAAGCGGATGTCGCTCTGCTGTACAGTAGGGTACTAGTGGTATTCAATTTGAATTCAATGATATGATGGTTTGTCAGTAAGGATATTTTATATTATATTTATATTGTTATTACTTCTTATTAATACGGTACCAGGTACCTGGTAAGTTAAATTAATATTATGAAATTACAACAAATTAACTAGGTTATTCTTGGTTAATTAATATGTAATTTTGTCCAATTGTAAACATAAAATAACTATAAAAAAACTGTGATTTTCTATTTTTGAGATAATTTGGTTACAGAATAACTTAATTACGTGAAACCTTATTTGAAATTTTTAATCTTTGTCAAGTGCCACTAGTGGGTGGCTTCTTATCAAGCTGCACTCATGTATTATTGTTACGATTATCCAATATGCTTATTGTGCATCAACTGTAGGTACAGATTGTATATAAATTTGTGTAAAATAAAAAAAAAAATTTCAATCCTTAGCTATTCTACAAAAGTTGAACATTTTATAAATTTCTAATTTAAAAATCGTTTTTAAATTTGATAAAAGTTGTGAAAAATCGAACTTTAAATACTTATAAAAAAAAATTGTGCATATGTATTTTTAATATTTTTCAACTATTATTGTAACAATACATCAGGAACCTTGTATTCATTTTTCACGCTTTTTGACCCAACAAATACAATTTTATTGACATTTAAAGAATAAAAACTAAAAAAATTGAAAATTAAAAATGTCAGTAAACTTCAAAATATTTTGAAAATTTTATCAAGTATAGGAATTGATAAAATAAACATATGATATACATTTCAAGTGCCTACGGTTATTCATTTTCGAATTATAACAAAATAAGAAAATAACTACTTGAGAAATCGAGACAATATTCAATGTTGGAAAAATTTGAACTTTAAACGCTCATAACAATTTAATTTGACTTTTTTATGGACTTTTTTTTTTTTTGATAAAGGTAGACAAACTTATAAGAAGTCTAGTATTACGTTTTAAAATCTTAGATTTAAAAAGAAAATTTTTTATGCATTTCTAACTCAAAATAATTTGCACATTTTCGTGATTTTTAAATGTTAACCTACCAAATGCACCTACTAAGATTCACTTTCCCATTGAACAAGATACTTTTGAAGAAAATCATAGGAGTTTTACTGCCCCAAATGGTGGTGACAGACATATTCATATTATGGTTATGGTTCAAAACATTATCATATTATGGTCTATCAATAACCTTTGTATATCTTACATCTACGATACACATATTTTTTTACTGAACAGTAGTGTTACATAACATTCAATATACCTTGGCGCTTTTCGTAGGTTATTTCGTTTAATCCCGACTTTTAATTTGGACAACCTAGGGAAAAATCGATTAATGAGGTTCTATTGTATTAATTTAAAATTTTTTTTTTCTCACGAAAATCATAAGTAGATGAATGGTAATTACAAATAATTTTAATTAATTTAATATGATTTGTAACTCCTATTGGGACTCAATATATCTCAATATCTCGATATTTTCCGCGGACAATACGTCCGGAACGGCGTAACCTCAATTCTTTGACCGGGAGAAATGATAGGGACAAATTCGTTATCTTTATAGAGTGATGCACAACATCAACTTGTAAATCGTTCGCACCACCAACGCAAACAGCAGCCCGTGATGACGACGTGATGGATATATGATTGTAAGCATTGTATTGTAGAGATATAGTAATATAGTTGGATCGTAATATAATATGTTGTACCAAGTACAAAAATCGACCTCTTCACGCCGAAAACCAAAATAATGTAGCTGGACATTCTAAATAGCTGGACGCGAGTAG
>NC_042495.1:86501550-86506654 GCF_005508785.2 Acyrthosiphon pisum
AATCGTTTAACAATATTCAATTTTGGCGGGTTCGGCGAGCATCGATTCAAATTATCCCGAACACCTGACGCATGTCGTTTAGGTACATTTCGAGAATTTATATAATTCGGAAACGGCTTGCAAATTATAACCTACACGGCTACACGCCACAAGTAAAACGCACTCACGCCGTTTGTTATACACACATCAAAAGAGAATATTATACGTTAAGTGTATATAACAATATAAAATATAATATTATTATATTATTATGTGGCAGCAACAGCGGCGGACGTGCCCACGCGCCAAACCTCGTGCGCGCGAGAACCACTGCTTCCGCGGTGGCAGATGGTTATACAGGGTGGTTCACAGTAGCGCAAATAGGAAAAATGTTTAGGGGGGCCAAAGCCCTAAAAAATTGTTTTTAAATTATAGATATATTATATTTTTTTTGAAGGGGATTTGAGCAATTTTTAGGGCCCAAGCCCCCCCCTATTTTCGCCACTGGTGGTTCACCAAACATGCACTACCCTATTTTTCTTAAATAAAGCAGTAGTTGTTTAATATCTAAGTTTTTTAATTTTGAAATGTATTAAATACCATATTTGTCAAATTCTTGAGACTTTATGTACTATATTTTGTATTACCTGATGTCCTGTGGGGATACAAATTTTTGTTTTTCAAATTAAAACCCCCCTGTTTACTGTTATTTATTTTGTAGATAGTTTTCCTGAACTTTTTGACGTATCAATACATTTGAACGACTAGTTTTTGAGTTATTTTACTTTTTGTAGGTATCTACTTAAGATAATAGGTAGGGAAATATGAAGGCTATATTATAGTGATCTAAACAATTTAGGAATTAATTGTAATCCATCATCATTTATGATTTATATAAAATATAAAAATTTTAATATCTGAGAAACTGCTCGATTGAATTATTGGTTAATTGAAGGTACACCAACATTTTCAAAAAAATTATCCACTAAATAATAATTTACAGGAAAATAGGAGATGGGTTCTCATTTGGAATTCGAAGTTTTTATCACCACAGGACATTACAATATGGAGTTTATGTATATTTAAAAAAACTTAAATTGAATTTTATTCAAGGGAAAATGGGGATGAGCAAGACTGATAAATCACCCTGTATAATGTATGTATACATATTATTATATTATTATAATGTATTCACGTGTGTGTGTGTGTGTGCGTACGCGTGACCTGTAAGTGGCGGGGCTGCAGTGTCAAGGTGGTAATTTTATAAGTTGCACCTTGTGAGATGACGATAATGTGATGTGGGCCGGCGACTGCTGTTCCATGCAGCAGTCTTCGAGGGCGACGACGGCAGTGCAGAAGAAAACAACGCCGCGTCGCCGCGTATATACGCCGAGACAAGACCCTGTACGAGTTTTTGGGATGGAATAGGGAGTGAAGGGGGTGGCAAGATGAGTGAAAGAGGGGAAAAAAATTATACACGTTTAACAATAATAATAAACTTAGGTACACCTATACATATCGGCTGTATTTAATAATAATAATATTATTATGTGTGCGAGTCGGGTGTGTGTTGTACGAGAAGCAGCTGCCGAGTGCGCTTGCTGCCGTGTCTCACCATATAATATAATAAGACGAACGGGCGGGCAGCTGTCCTCCGGACCTTTTTTTCTTCATTTTTTCTTATATAATATACATATGGACTCTGCACGCGCGCCCGTCACTAACACTTATTATATTATATACAATATACATTATACCTACATATAGGTACTGGCAATGGCGGCTTACATGTTGCACACACACACACACACACACACGCACACACATATATATATATATGTATATACATAAAAATATGTTGGTACGTGCGAGAGAGAAATAATATAATTATTCGTATATATTATATACATAATATGTACACACATAGCCCGTTTGTTCCCGCGCCCGCGTTTTCTCGTATTTTTATGTGTAGGTATATAATATAAGGTACTGTGTATATGCGTTTTCCGGCGCCCTCCTCTTGTGCATATCCGTGAGCAGCTGTCGGTCTTTTTTTGGGTTATTTTTTTTCCCGCCACGAGATGACGAGTGGAGAAAAAGAGCGTGCCAAAGAAACCGCTGAGGCTCGGTAGCGCGTGCCCCGAGAATACATATTATTATTATTACAACGATATAATATTACACGTGAATAATAATACAAGGAGAACCGGAACACCACTCCATATACGCGATACACCTATAGGCTATAATACGGCGACGCCGTTGAGCTAAGGGCTGCCAGGTGCATTCCACCGCGAGTTCGCGACGACTATTTTTATTTTCTCGTCATCCAGTCGTTTCCGAGGGTTTACGTTTTTTTCTCTCTCTCGATCCGGTCGCGTCCTGTCGTACGAGTGACTTTTTACTTGTACGTTGTAGGTAGTATAGGAATACACCGCCGCCGATATGTTTCCATAGAAATCCAATTTCTGTACACAACCGACACCCCATTCGTGTGTATTTTTTTTACCTAAATAGTAAATACCCACGCACTCTTCAAATTTATTTTATTATACCGATTCAGTATAAATTTTATAACAGACTATATATACGACGACGCACATTATAGTCTATATAGGTTATAAGCATGCGCAGGTTTTCGGCAGACATGGTGCAGTGACACGATAGGAAATGCAGGTAAGGATAACTAAAGAGGGACTTTGTAATGCATCTTAAGACTTTTGTATACCGAGGAAAAGATAAATTGTATCAAAATCGATAAAAATACTGAAACAAGCCAAACATTTGAAGTAATATATACGCAAATGGGAAATTGTTTAAAAAGTGCCAACAGTTATAGAAAATATTAATATAAGAATTTTGTAAAAATCTAAAGCATAGGTGATTATTCTTTTCTGAATTACAATGAAAAACAAATTCGATTTTGTCGAAAGCAATAATATTATAACGCAACATAGTTAATATTCCCATTTACCGTAGTTTTTCTCAATTATTTAGAAAAGTTCTGGCAATTCCCAATATTCAATCCCCACAAATATAAAAACTAGATAATGCCACCAGAACAACCTTTGATGTTAAGATTGGAAAAAATATTCTACCCCTAAACTAAAACATGAAAATATATGACTACATATTATTATCTTGATGTACAAAATTAATTTTTTTAATACGCACAATACCTATTGTGTGTGTAGTGTGGTGTGTACACATCATTGTAAAACCCATACATATTCGTCACCGCTTAGAATCTAAAAGTAACAAATTACAATTAAATAAACAGCATATTTTATATTAATTTTATGTTTTTATTTACAAAGACTTAATTTTGGAGTAATCACTTATCATTACATGTTACTCTAGCACATGCACATTGATGATCTGACTGTCGAATTGAACGTGAGATTTAAAAAAAAAAGAACTGTGTATGCAACTAAAAATTCTGGAGAAAGCGTATCGAATTAATTTGGGTAATTCATAATTATTACGTTCGCCAGACTGTAATTCAATTTAAACATTTCACTTTTTGATTTTAGTGTAAACTTTTGTACTGTAAAGTTTCATAGTATTTATTAACATACACCTATATCAGTACTCAAAGGAATTCTGCACTTTTTTTTGCAGGAACGATGTGCAGTGGAACATTGCACGTGGAAATAAATAATAATAAAAATTATGTTTTAAATCCTCAGTGATGGAAATGTATTAGATAAATATATAATACATAATATATAATGGTGTGCTTTGCAATGGCTTGTTATTTTCAGCCTACTACTATACGGAAGTCTCATACAGCACTCCTTTATATCATAAATTGAGTACTGATTGAGGGAGGACGTATTTAAAACATCACATAATTTGCAGGGAAAACCATGAACAATTATTACAATGAAGGAATATTAAAAAACAATGTAGAAAAAAAATATAATAAAATACCGACCAATTTTGGGTAAACTATAATATTTGTAAGGTTAAATTGTAAGGCTCTGCTGTATAGGTACATTAAGTGTCGCGTGGATCACTGGAGTCTGTAACGGGTGTGTTAAATTTGAATTCAATAATATAAGATAGCTGTACACCAAAAACAATTCGGAAGATAATCTGTCAGCTTATATCAGTATACCTACAACCTACATTATTATAAGTATATTTTATGATATTATAGCAGCTATTAAAGTACTTAATTTATTTTACATTTATTAAAACAATAGGTTGAATTAATTTTTGATTTAATTTGAAATACTATAAAAGTTTCAAGTCTCGAATAATATTTTTAAATTATAATAAAATAATTAAAACCATTATTCTCCGTTGAAATAATTTCGTCCAAATTTGAACTTAAACTATCTATTCAAAAAAATGTGATAATATAATTTTCAGATTTTTTGGTAAGGTACCGCGTATGAAATACTTTTGAAAAACCGTGTTTTAAATAATTAGTATTTAGCTATATAAAAATAGAACATTTTCCACATTTTTAACTAAAAAATAATTTTCAAATGTTCGTGATTTTGATAAATTTTGTTAAAATTAAACTTTAATAAATATACTATATATTATAATCAAACAGCAGTAAAATAATATATACACATCGGTTCTATCTCTATGTATATTATTATTTCTATTATTATAAGTGTTCGTGTATAATATCACATTAATATAAGCATGGCGTTTACACTCATGTGGAGAGAAGCCATAACAGAGCACATAACATAAGCGCCTAAAATGTAAAATATTAGAGGTATAGTATACAGGTATACCTGTTTACTATACCTCTATACCTCGGTACGTATACTCGAGTCGAGACTAAAAGGAACAACGTTGATTTTTAACAGTCGATTGGTTTTGTGGGTTTAATGAAATTATTACAGTCCACGTATTATACAAATACAATGTTTATTTTATAATAATAAACGAGTTAGAAACCCTTTTGAAAATGTTTACAAATTAGATAATTACAATGATTACAATAACACTCATAACAGAGTATTAAAATATAAAATTAACAATTATGATAAATATGATAAATTAAGTCATTAAAACAGATTAATATTAATAAAATTAACAAATGATAACATTAAAGATTGATAGAGGGATCATCATTGGCCATTAACATTAAACGTCTAAT
>NC_042495.1:86507953-86519886 GCF_005508785.2 Acyrthosiphon pisum
CAAGCACCCCCCTAGTTGCGCCTATGGTCACAGTCCCTTAAGAAACTTTACGCAAAGACCTAATTTAGCAGCAACAGCAGAACGAAGGAACCGGCGCTAAACTTTTTCAAGTTGGAGAGAGTCATTAGCAGTAAAAGAACTCCAAATAACTACACCATATTCTAATATAGGTCGGGCTTAAGTACAATATAGTAATTTAAATAACGAATCTAATTTAAAACCCCTAGACAGTCTGTTGATAAATCCAAGAATTTTCTTTGATTTTAATAAGCTTAAAACCAAGATCAATAACAGATTTATGAGCACGTAAGATAATAGGAATGAAACATTGTTAAACGACTTCGTAAGTTAAGGTTTTACATTTAGATATATTTAATGATAAGCCAATATTTTTAAATCAGTTGACAAAGCTATCAAGGTCACAACTGTTGTTGGAACGATTCAAATACAAAGTTATTAAATAGGAGATTGCATGTTTTAGTGGAACGACCAGGACGAAACCATGTTGTTCCTCCATTAGAATATTATTAACTGAATGTTAAATTTCCTTTAAAACCAACGATTCAAATATTCTTGAAATATGAGATTGAATTGAAATTGGTCTGCAATTTAAAACTGATGAAGGACTAGTGACTACCCGATTTAAGAATCGGGGTAATAAAACTAAATTTAAGCATTGAATGAAAAATGCCTTCATTTAAGGACCTATTAAAAATAATCCATAGATGATAAGAGATAATAAATCTTAGCAGGAACAAAAACTCCACTGGAGAGACATCAGAGCCAGCGGACAATAAGCCTTGAAGCGCAGATAGGCTATTGAAGACATTAACAACACTGATAGAAATATTGTTAGGTAGATCAAATGGTGGAATATTCAGGTCATCGATATTGAGTTCAGACTGATCATTTGAATACACAGAGGAGAAGGAAGAGGCCAAAAGATCAGCAGCTCCCTGTTTATCCGATGAGACCGATTCATTGCAGGACAGCTGTTTGGGAATGTCATTGTCGGAGTGATTACCATTAATACATTTTCAGTAAGACGTATTACTCTAGCAGTCGTGGGAATACCATAACCAAAAATACGATTGATCGCTGATCTGTCATCTAAGATACGTTCGGAAATAGTTGCATGAGCAGATCCATTGATACCATAGACGATAGCGTTGGAGGCACATCTCTCACGCTCAAATATTTCTTGCAATATATGAGATACAAGGGCAGGTATTTACACAGAAGACCCTGTTGCGTCCGAATTATTTACCTTCAATTTCAAAACATCTAATTCAGAGAGCAGTTTCGTATTTTCAACTCTAAGCTCAGACACTAGAGAATAGAGATGATAATCTATTGAAATTATTTGTTAGATCAGACAATGATGCCAGCACTAACTTGATCGAAGATAAAGACTCATTATACAATTCGGCAATAGGAGACATTAAATCAGCATTAGAAGGAGAGTATTGGTTACTATAGGTACCACTTTGGATGAAATCGAAGAAGTATTTTTATTGGTAGTACCCCGGGTAATACGGATTAGAGGCGATGCACTCATATTCAGCACTCTGCAGATCACTGCGTAAAGCACTACGCACACTATTTATCTGCTATATAACGTCGTTAAGTCACACTGGCAGCAGGTAATCAACCTTGATGCTGGTTAGGATTATCGCTAAAATGGTCGTTAACGGATCGATATGCAAGACTGAACAGTATGCATGTACCCATAGATCGGAAATAAATACTTACGTTTATGCGGCGGCCGTGTAAAATTAATGGAAGTAACTATAAAACTTCATTGGGAGGAAGGTTTTGATCAAAAATTTTTTTATTTGTGTCTGTGTACACAATAAGTAGTCAAAATAATTCTTCAGTATCTTGTTCAGTGGAAAAGTAAATCAAGTTGGTGTTTGGGTAGGTAAACATTTAAAATTCCCATTTCCCAGTAATTTTCAAAAGCGCCGGTGAAAACAAAAAAAAAATTAAGGAAAAACGGGAATTTTTACGCAAAATCGTAAGTAAAAAAATGACCGCAGATACATGAAATATTTTGACTTGTTTTGAGCTGTTTACAGACATTTTCAGTTTCCAATTTTTTTAGTTTTTTTTTTATAAACGTCAATAAATTTTATTCGTTGGGTCAAATATATAGAAAATGTAATACAAAGCTCCTAATATATTGATACAAAAACAGTTGAAAAATATCGAAAATCATGGACACGATTTTTTTTTATAATCATTTAAGGTTCGAATTTAGACAAAATACGTAAAATTCACGAAAATATGCAAATTGTTATGAGTTAGAAAATTGATGTTTGTCAGAAAGTCAAATTAAATTTAAATGAACGTTTTAAGTTTGAAGTTTTTACAAGATTGAATTTAAAAACTAATAACTGTAGATACATGAAATTTACACTAATTAATTACTCGCTCTGCACAGAATCTAAAACACACACCATTACATTCATGATTCATTACATTACACAATCAATACATTCATCGCTCCGCTCAGAAAAGCGTAAAAATTACCGGTTTTCCTTAATTTTTTTTTTGTTTTTTCCCAGCGCATTTTTACTTTTGACAAAAAGTTTTTACAAAAAAGATACTGTTGAAGAAAATCTAAGTATTTTTACTGTCCTAAAAGTTGACAAACACAAATAAAAATTTAAAAACAAACACACCATCGTAATACCACTATATTCATCATTCCGCTCAGAATCTAAAATGCTATGTACCATTCAAAAAAGTAAAACTTTTAAAAATAATAAGGATTAATACATAATATTTTTTACTAAGTTACGGTAGTAACTTAAAAATTATACAATTTAAAAATATTTCCAAAAATATTGATAGTTATTTAAACAAAAATGAATGTTAACCTTTAAATAAGAAACACCTTGTCAATAAATTATGTGGGGCGGCGAGTTGGTTGTTACCAGTCACGCAATGCTTAAGTAACGGTCGCTGCTACTAGCTCCCGGATGGGTGACCACCCTGGTTCGTAGTAGTAAAAACCTACCTACACATACACGTGTTTACTGTTAGCGTTATGCTTATCTACCGTATTACAGTAACAACTGTAACACCATCTTACCAACCGGCAAACACCGTTCATATAATCCCCTACAGCTAGTGACTATAGTCACCGGGCTTAAGATAAAGACTTAAAAATAATAATAATAATATGATACTCGAATACGCAATACGTATAGACCGTCGTGTATTTTATCAAAACAACGATGAATTCTATACAAGGCGCGCGCGAATAATTTTATATTATATAGAGGTCCTGGTACTTACATTATTTACTTACGATGAATGAGAACATTCGCATATTTTTAGAATATGTAACATACATGATACATCACCAAGGGTATACCTATAGTAGTGTAGTATGTACCTATATATATTGTAACAACGTGAAGACAATGGGGGAGAGGCCGTGGATTCGAATACGTGTGCTACTCACTACTCAATCGTCACAATTATTATTCTCTGCATATAGATTAGCAAGCTACAACGACGCGTGTTTAGTATTCTTAGATGTACTGGTCGGCTTTTTTGACATTACGATGGAGGAACCGATGATCCGATTCCTCCTAACAAATAAAAACCTTAACCTGCCGCGTATAGGTAAAAAATGTCACGTGTCACATATTTTTTTGACGTTGTTTCCTACGGGTTACGGCTGATGATTATTTAACCAAATATCTATCGTGTATATTTAATATTATATTGTATAATTATTATAAATGGATTGAATATAATAATATATAATAATATGTTATATCTCCCAGGGCCGTATTTGAACATTTTGCGCCCCAGGGCATCACATTTTGCCACTCCCTAAAAAAAGGTATTTCTTAAAATGTAAAGTATAACTATTTTTTTGTGGCATAAATGCGGTCAGATTTGATTTGGAAACCTTTATATTTCAATGAGTTAAGAACAATCAGTGATTCAAGCAGAATATGTCGGTTGGACTTAATTTCAAAGTTATACACTAGTCCGCGAATAATTTATAATTACAAAAAATATTTAAGGTAAACTATAAACTAAGAAAGGTGTTTTGCGTTGGAATCAGAAATAACAAGTAAGTAATGCAGATTTTGAAGAAATTAATAATTATCACTTTATTTTAATAAATCAATAACATTATTAATGAACTGAGCATATGTTGTATGTGTGGGACGTGAGACATAGATTATTTTAGCATCCCCCAACATAATTCCACCTGATGAGCACCTATGCTATCAATTTGTACTTTGTAGTTATGCTTATCGCGTACAGTTATATTATTGAAACAGCAGTAGGTTGGAGAAATCCAACGTATCCAAAAAAATGGTATCAATTATTGTTTTATTGCAGTTTTGGATACTTCATATGAAGATCTACAACGTGTGATATTAATCCAAATTGCAGAATATTTTCCAAGTTGTATAATATGTGTACAGTGTACATACGTCCTAGAGTTATGTTAGATGTATATAAAATGTTATAGCTTACTAGTTGTATGTACGCGATTTACATATGCTATTAAAATGATGAAATTGAGTGACACACTGACACGTATAGTGTATAGAGATATATAATATTATAGTCAACAATCTCTATAGGTATATATAAAAGACAAAACATTTTTTCTACCTATAGCTATGTCCTTTATGCACTCCTAAACCGTTCATCCGATTTCGATGAAATTTGATACAGAAATAGATTTGACCTTGGGGAAGAAGATAGGCTACATTTTACACATATTTACATAAAGATAAATAAGAGGTCCGACCCGAGGAGGTTCTCAAACAGGTATTTTTGTTTATAAATGGTTTGCTATTGGTTTTAATAATAATAATTATTGCTGTAATAAGCCTGTGTATTTTTAATAAAGAATGTTTCAGGTTCGAACCACTGTTTCGGTGGACCAATTTTTTGCAGTTTTTGATACTTTAGAGTTAAATTATACACTTACGTACGCACCACGCGGGGTCGGTAATCTACCGTATCATTTACTCTTAAAAATATATTACTTCCACAGTGTGTTACACCATTGGCGCAAATAGGTGGGGGCTTGAGGGGGACTTAGTCCCCCCAGTTCAAAAGTCAGTAATTAGTACTGAGCATGTATAATTTTTAGAAAATATTATAGGAGGGGGTAGTAACTTGAAGTGTGTGACTGTGTATATACACTGCGTGCACAGTCCATTTTCACGTTACTACAACTTTAGTCCCCCCAAAAAAATTTGTCTATTTGCGCCTATGTGTTACACCCAAAAGGAGTTGAACAATCACAAAAACCTAGCGATAGCAAAGCATTGCTGTGTCAGCAACTAGTATATTATTATACACTGTTCGTTTTTAAAATTATATTTATTCAAATTATCAAGACTTTGACGCTGTTCTAATTAAAAATATATTGGTAATTTACGTCATTACTCGTTTGGGTTGTTTTATCGTATGAGAAATTATACCACTCAGATTAAAGCAAATTAGTTATAAAGAGTTTTTAATTGAACTCATTTTCTTACCTAACCAACGATATTCTTCGACAACGAACTTTTTGCTATAAATGCGTTAATTTATATTTAATGAATACTTACAGTTATAATAAACGTTTCAATGAATATTCAATAGCATGAAATATTTTAGCATGTTAAAACGAGCAACCAGTATCATTTATAATACATATAGAAAATTATATTTACATCTCAAAATCAAAGGTAAAATATAATTATACATATTGTAAATGCATATATTTAATACATAAACTTCTCTATAGATAGCAACGTATTTTACATAGGCCGAAATGTAAAATTATAATAAATACGTTTTATTAGATTTTAAAGGATATTGAGTAGGGTCTTTCACTTTCAGGCAATAAGTATGAAATATTACAAAATTATAGATTGCTACAGCTTGATGCATTAAATATCTACTTCTATAAATTTTTTAAAATATAATATTTAGTAAGGATGTCAAAGGTTGCTATTTGCTTGGTAAAGATATCTTGTTGTAGATTAATTCCCATATTATTAAGAGGACGCCACACGGTCATTTGTTGTCTCGGTCTTATAAACGTACAACATAGCAATTTTTACGTTCACAACAATACATTTTACTCTGTAATTTCTAAAATTAGAGTGGATTTACGAATTTACCTCTTAGAAAATTTAAAGGTACGATTATTATCTAGGGCACCTCAGAGACCATTATTGATATTTTTAATAAGAAGCAAGTTATGACCATTTTTTAACTGTAAATTGTTTGTAAATTTTTAAATGGTCATAGCTTACTTAAAAATACTAATATCAATAAAAACCTCCGAGATTCCCTAGATAATAATCTTACTTAGTAAATTTTAAAATTATAGAGCAAAATGTATTGTTTTGAAAGTAATATTTTCTATGCTGTACCTGTACGTTTGTAAGGCGGAGACAACAAATGCCCGTGTGGCATCTCTTAATGTGATTTGAGTATACTATTTATATGATAATATTTTTAAGCCCATCAGAATTAGGCATATATCTTATATAATATAATATAAGATATAAGATAAGATCTTATAAGATGCCTACATAATTATTTTGGCTTCCACATCACTTGCATCTCTTAACTAATGACTAAATAAATCATTTATGTTATTTAAACCATTATAATATGGAAATATATATATTAAATTAGGTAATTTAATTTGTATTAATATAATATTATAGTTGACAACCAAAAATAAGAAATAATAATATATTAATCATCCTATAAACATGTACCTACTTAAGTATTATACGTTTTACATTTTCATCAGAAAATAATTAAAGAATAACACGATTAAATGCTGTTATAAAGAAAAATAATCAATAAATTATAAGAACTTTTGTACCGAGTATAAATGAACAGAGTTCATAAGAAATATGATTTAATTTTTATCGTATAAGTCTTTAAACAAAATTAGTTTAGTTATTAATTTGTAATTAATTATCCAGTTCAGATGTTTCAATACTTAAGAACGAGCCAAGGAACGGCTCATATAACACTCATATACACTTTTTGGGGTAGCTTTTCGGGGCATTGAGCCAAGGAAATAAGTTAATTCATTTTATGAATTTATGATATATATATTATGTATATACACATAATTTAATGTTATAGGTTTGTTATAACTTATAATTAGTTCAATTCATTATTTAACACAGGTTTAACATTTTTAGTTTCCTTAAGACTGCACAATTCGTATTTATTGTGTGCTGCAGATTTTTAGTATTATTTCTCCGGATTTCTTTATTTACCCATACCTTCATACCTTCATTATATATTATATTTAAAATTTTTATAATATATATTAATGAAGGTGTTACTTTGGAGACCCCTAAGCTAAGTTGAGAGATTTTAGAATGTTATAAAAACTGAAGTTTTAATTAAAATCGAATATATACAGTAGTCAGTAGGTATGTACGGTGGAGTATTTAAGGTTTTTCCGACTATAGGCACTTTACAAATCGTCACCTTTCCCTTCCTATCCCTCCTAAATTTCGTCGCCTTTTCCTCCACAACCCTCATTGAATGCGTGAATTTTTGTTACCTATGTGTGTACTGGTTTGTACCGTATTGCGTGTGTGTACCTATAATATGTAGGTATATGTTTAATTTTGAGCAAACAGACGTGATTGTTTACGGTTTAACTTGTAATTTTAAATTCTATAATATATAATTTGTGTAAAAATAATATTTATACTCAAAAAGTTAGTAAAATTTTATTCCAACAAATCAAAAATACTATTTGTAATTTTGTAAAAAAAAAATTAGTCCAAATGTCTAGGCCCGTGCCTAAATGTGCCTTTGTGTACGTATTGATTTATACATTTTGTTTTAATAATAATAACTAATACCTACTTTCAATATTTTCTATTTTATGAATTTATGAATTTTATGTCAAATTGCTTTGATTATAATAACGAGATTTTGTAAACTTCGTTTTTACACGATGTTCATGAAGATACGCCAGATTCGGGATCAATATATTTAAAAGTTGTTAGATAAAATAATTTTATATTCTGCCTATAATTATATACATATTAGTAATACATAATTATTGGTTGCAAGTTGCAACAGGACTCCGCAAAATAGCAGAATTTTGTAGATTTTATTAACGATTTATAAACATACACGATTCCCCAAATAACATTTTTTTGTACATTATTCAGCATGGTTTTAACTTTTCAATGCAACGTTGCCATACCAAAAAAATGTATAAACAAAACACATTATATTATTGTAATATTCCTAATATGGTTTTGTGGGATGGGTGACTGCTGTTTTAAAACCAACACTTATTTACACTTTGTACATTGTTGGATTTATCGTACTTTTCATATTCTGACTTGGACCTATGGTTTGTTTTCTTATGATAATTCTGATAACACTATAACTTTTTATAGATGTATTTTGAAGTTATAAAACATTTTGAAGGAAATTTCATAAGTCTTAATTTGATACTAAAACATTTTTTATCGTATTACGGCAGACGCATTATTTTATACTGTTAAATGTTCATAAATTATATTATAATATATCCCACATTAAAAATAATAATAATAATAATAATATTAAATTGTATTCTTCTAGACCGTAATTAACACCAAAAATAATTTTCAATCGGTAGTAATAGACTAGTAATGAGCATTGCATCATAACTATGAACCAGTAATATATCATAATTTGTTTTGTTCATAGTTATATCTATTCGGTTAAAAAACGAATTATTAGGACTTACCTTGTCGAAACGAATTTTTTATTCTTTAATTGTTATATTAAGTGAGTCAGAAACATCATTATTACAAAATTGAAAATGAATTCACTTTGAAATGTTTAATCAAACTATTGAAGGGTGGGTTTTTAAAAATAATCCGGACATTAATATCTTGGTATGTGTGATACATATCTATATATCCAATGTCATTTACAATTCAAAACGTTCGATTCTTGACGTTATTTTATCAAAACGTAAACGCGTTAATCTCTTTGAGAATAATAAAATTTTACAGCACTAAACCTCGTGTAAATTAAACGTGTAAAAGTATCCTTATAAACTTGTATTCCTTAGCTAGCAGAGTAAAAAAAAACACTATACAGTTACCTAATTCTTCATACTAAAATTACAAATCATAAGCATATACAATTCACACACCATTGTTATAAATTCTGAACAACAACCCCATAATATTTATGGAGTTATTGAAAATTATTTTAGGATTTTTCATGTTAGAGTTTTGTACTTGTAGTTAACATCAATCAACAACCTAATATTGTATATATTTATATATTTTGTAGTAATGCAGTACCAAGAGAATTCACTATAATGCAAAAGCGCTAACTGTAATTCTTGCTATGACAAAATCGTTAACATTTTGTGCATAAGTTTCGTTGAATAACTTGCATATCTTTAACCGTGGTTTTAGGCATTTTAGGAAACAAATGTCACGACAGATTCATTTAGATATTACATCATAAGGTGGGTTCACATCAAGCCGACAAAACAGAAACTTTTTGTTTAGCGACAATTCTGTGACAAAATGAAAACATTTCCGCGATAAAAGTGATTCGGGCGACACAATGTTCGTGTCTCTGGAGATATTTTTGTGTCCGCTCAAAAGGTAAGATAAGGTAAAAAAAATGTATTATAAAAATAGCTAAACACGATGAATCAAACATGTTTATGCAGTGTTATATACATGGGTATTATAAATTATATTACCCATACATAATCATACATTTATCTATAAAAGTATAAAGTACGTTAGGTACCTAACAAGCGTATTTCACGAAGAGTTTAGGATGCAAAAAATATATTTAATTTATAACCGGAAATTCAAAAGATTTTCTCACGCGACTGTGTTCTAATTTTCTAAATATTAATATCCTAACTTCTGCGGCAGTTTCGACGAAAAAAATCACAAACGACACAAGTCTGCCATAATTTCTTTCCCAAATTGTTTTTAAAAAAAGCAAGTCCAACAGGAAGCCGTCAATTATAGTTCACAGACAGTATATACAACTGACAAACACACAATTCTTTTACGAATTTGTAACATTTTAATGTTCGAATTTGGAAAACAATCACAGAAAGAAAAACCATTGGTAAAAATATAAAATGAACAAATACATTCTCCTCAAATTTTGATCATTAAATATGCAGGTACATATAGTTTCACAATACATTTTTTGATTTTTAAATATTTTAGTGCATTGATAACATATTACACAAATAACATCTACATTTAATAAATTAAACTTTGTTTTTAAATGTTCTATTGCCATTGAAAAATACACTTAAATGGTGAGATATACATTTTAAAGTGGATATAAAAAAAATTGAAAAACAAACAATACTGTCAATAGTACAACAATATAGTTTCGAATGAGATTATCGCATTGTATAATACCAATGTATTCATTAAGGATATTCTTATTAATTCAATCACATTTAAAATATATTGTACACGTATTATGTCATATAAATAACTTACAAATGGGAAATATTATAAAAATTAATAAAACTGTATAAATTAATGTTACTTAAATATGACGATAAATAAACATAATATTATAATATATGTTGTCAGTATTTAAACGAATGCGCATGGCGTCGTCTACATGTCTGCAAACCATCATCACGACGACCAAAACTCGTTTTAAACATAAATTACTATAAAAAAAGCTTTTTGTTGCCCGATCTACCACAATATCCCGACATAAGCAACGGACGTGAAACCATGAGAGAACAATTTTGTACACATAATACGAATTTTACATCTAGATTATTAAGTGATCACGGGAATTAAAATATTTAAAAAAAAAGTAATTAAAAACATGTGTGAAAACGTTCTGAATTCCCAAGCAAAAACGTGTTTTTGAGTAAGTATGCTGTTTTCATAAAAATAATGGACCAAGTCAATAATTCAAAAACTAGATTTGGAAATAACATAAAATAAACTAATTAAATAATCTGATTTCGTTACTAGTGCGAACGATTCTTGTTTTTTTCGGGTACCTTCGTCAAATATGGTACAATCCTAGATATTTTAATATAATAATAATATTCTTTATTTAACATTATAATACATTATACTATTATAGTAATTCCCTTATTAGCATAGTCCCATAGGCGTGCGCACGGGGTATGCAGTGTGTGCGCTTGCATACCTTGCGGGTAGACACGTCTTGTCTTATGGGGCACATAAATAGTCTCAGACGGACTCTCAGTTCATAATTTAGACTTGTGGTAAATGATTTAGTGATATGGATATGGCCATAATATGAACTTGTTTTCAAATTTACTGTGAGCGGTTCTCAATGATTTGAGGAAATATGGATTTTATTTTTAGTGTACCTAAGTATTTAGTATTTACTATTTAGGCACTCCCCCCCCCCCCGAAAACTACTATGCGTTAGTAAGCAAATAACTTATCAGTTATCTGTTATCCTACCGACCTATCGCGAGTCAGTGAAGTTGTTTGTTCTGCGTAGTGCGCGGAGTAAAGGAAAATAAATCAAGCGTAATATTATTAAATATTAATTAAATACTACCTATATGGCCATTGTTAAGGCCAATGCTTCAATATTTTACAGTAAAAAAAAAATAAGAAAAACTTATTATTTTCTAATAAAAAGTAATAACCATATATTTATAACGTAATACCATAGTACATGTACTAGTGGCGAATCCAAAAATGTTTTATTGGTGATGAGGAGGGCCCAAAATTGTCTTTATATTTATGACTAAGCTGTCTAAATTGTAACATAATACATAAAAGCTTAAAGCAAACAACATTTTTTTGTCAAAAAAGTATGCTGGGCACCAGGAATATATAAATGAAAAAAATGGATCCCATATATTAATATATAATAGTTACTACAATACTATTTTTAGGGATGTTGTG
>NC_042495.1:86519936-86538086 GCF_005508785.2 Acyrthosiphon pisum
TTAATTCTTAAGTGAGTTATCAATATGTAAAATATTAATGTTTTAAAATGCTCATAACTCACTTAAAAATTAAAATATCGTAAAAAACCAACGAGAAGGCACAGATAATGTTGTTACCTAAAAGTTTGATAATAGGTCAATTCATTCTAAAATCAAAAATGACAGCACCCTATTGAAACTAGTGAATGAAAATTTTCGATGTCGTACGTGTGCAAGACGGAGACAACACATGCGGGTGCGACATCCTCTTATAAGTGCATTTATATCATGAGGGGCACATTTTATCAGCCGCATACTCTGCGAACACGGTCTGTGCACGCCTATGTAATAGTCCTTATTAGTATATAGATATCAAGATAATACGTTCTCAAAAAGCCTTCGATTAGATTTGTAGTTATTTTCGATGTGTAGGTTAAATGACTTGATATTGAATCCCGTGAATGGTGTGTAATACATAATACAGTTAGAATATCTAATTCGTTTGCCGCTATTAAATGTTAATTAATTTCGGCTCAATCGTTCAATATTTGTCGATTGAAAAAAAAAATAAATTAAAATGTTCACCTTATGTAACACAATATAATATAATTTAACTACATTGATAAGGTGCCAGCTTATCTTGTTCGATTTTATTTCACGGCTCATATTATAGTATATTTGAATGACTATAATTATTATTATGTTACTAAATATTAGGTATGCTCGTGCAATACATGTTGAGGCGTAAATAAATTGTATCCGAAACCTGAATCCATAATATGAATATTAGGTAGTTTTATTTACACACACTACTACATCGTTATGCCGTTGTATACCTATATATATATTAATATGTATAGATAAACATTATATGATGGCGAAGTCGGTGCGAACTTGCCATCTCTGATCTCGGAACGAGTAGAAATAGGTTCCTGCGAATCGGAGTTTTTTTTTTAAATAAAAATATATTAACCCTTTTATTTTCAACTGGCTTTCTCTGCAGGTAGGTCGTTCGGTAATATTTAAGCTAACGCATATAATATTACAATTTATAATATTATAAACATACCTACAATAATAATATACACGTGTATACATCGTAATATATAGAATATATAGGTGTATTATGAGCATCTTGCGAATTTTTTTTCGCGTGTGTGCTTCAGACGCACAGTGGGTCAACAAATAATAATACATTTACAAAACAACCGTAGTGGGCGCTTAAAATAATAATAAAAACGTACGCGAGCAGATACAGTTTTAATAGTGAAGGGGTGACCGGGGAATGAAAAAAAAATGACTGCGATGGTTTCGTTTAGTGTGTACTGTCTGTGTGTGTCTGTGGAGGAGGGGAGGGAGTGTTTTTTCCACGATTAAAACAACAGCTGCTGTTACAGCCGTCGCCGCCACTCTGTGTGCATACACATATATATTATATGATTATTATTATTATTATTATTATTATTATAATATATATCAAAATAATATGTGTACGTATGGTTTGAGCTGCGGCGGCGGCAAAGTCGTCACCGGAAACGCGGGGTCGTTCACCCGGTCCGAGCCGCCTTCCTGTGTTCTACATAACACACACACACAAACACACACATCATCATCCCATCCATATTCCTTTTTCTTCAGCTCAACCGGATACACACAATATGGTTGCGTGTGTGTACGTCGCGGCCGTGTGCCTTATTATTAGCAGAATTACGCGCGCGCCTTCCCTCTATTCTATGCCGCCGCCGGATCGGTCTACCCCCACCGTCTTTGCAATACGGCGCGTGATATACTGAGAGACGATGCTATTTAGTAATGACTGAACAAATTTAAAATCGTATCGTCCAAAAAATAGTATTATTTATTTTTTTATTATTTTGTTTTTTTTTGTCACAAATTTAGGTTTTTGGAGCGTTTTACGGAGTCGCGTAATTACTGCGATAGGTGCTAATATAGTAAAATATTACTTATATTTATTAAGAAACTCCCCGCTCGTATTACGATTGTGTCGTTGTATATTGTTATAAATTATTATAATAATAAATTTAACGCCAAATCGTGCCTATACGCAAAATGTGTTATTATATATGTATAACTCATGAGCTGCTAACGTCGTTGAAGAGGAAGACACGTGGTTCTATTCCACCGGAACCGATATCCGGTATTAAATCTATTCCATACTAAAATCTGTTTAAATCGGAAGAACGATTGTGTTTACGTACGTTTATTGATAACAGATTTGTACAAACAAATAAAATTAGAAATTTTGAATAGGTAATGTATGTTTAATAAATTGCTTTTGGATAGTTCCCTCTATCCCATTTGTAAATTGAAGGAGGAATCCAAATAAATTGTTATTTAGCATAGGTATTACAGTATACATTTTAATATTTCGGGACAGCAACAGCCGCATGTACATTATTTACATTATTATATATACCTACCTAATATTATGATAGCAGGGGATATGGATGTGATCTCGTATAGGTACCTACAGGCTACAACATAATATTTGAGTCTTTATTAGTTGGTTTTACGAAAAAATGAAGACGAAGAAGAGAAGAGGCGAAATATCATCCGGAAGGATAATACTACTATATGCTCGAATAATGCGTTTTTGGATTATCAAATAGGTTACGTTTTAAAATCGATAAGTAAGAATTTATTATTATATAATATACATTATACACAATAATATACAGGGGCGGACTGGCTACTTTTGGTCCAGGGTGCCAAATTAATTAAGGGCCCGTAATTTTTTTTTAAACTTACTAAAATTAGGAAAGAGTTCTACATTACAATAAGAGTTAAGCTTAAGAAAGGGCCAAAAATGGTAATCCGAGCCTGTATTATAAATACGAATGTAGGCCTAGGGTGCTACCTGGTTTATAATACCCTGGACCAGTCCGCCCCTGATAATATATAAACAGCCGGACAGTCAAAACCAAAATAATATAATATATACATACTATACGTATATAAGATATAGTTGTACGTGTTTTATAGATGTATTATGTATAATATATTATTCTAGGGGACTCGGACAAGAATCAGTTTTTACAAAACAAAACATAATTATAAAAACTTATCAATTTTGAATAGTTCAAATTACTTTTGATTGCAAGGATACAGGACACGAGTAGTATAGTAAGCCCCATATGCTCCCTACTCCATTTTATACGGCCATGAAAAAGTTAAAGCGGAACTATATTCGTCTTAGGGCCGTTCTTACAATGTCCGGTAAAGTGTCGGTTAACTTTAACCGGATATTGTAAGAACGGACCTTACACTTTATAGTATAATCATAGTATAGAAATTCGCTAGATTAAACCGGTTTAAAATTATCCCACATTATCCCGCACCGGGATAATGAACCATGTAAATGATATGGTCCAAAAATCCCGGTGCATTATTTTTCACACCGGTTTAGTCTAGCGAATTTCTACAGTATAATCTACCTGTAATTTTCAAGGTAATTTTTATAATACTAATCTATTTTTATTTTTTTTATCAATTGATTATATATATATTTTGTATACAATATTATAAATTAATTTTGATAATATATGGATTATGGGGTCCACATATATAATATTTAATATCTGTGATGGGGCCTGATGTGGCGTGGTTGTTGGCCGCAGTCGCTAATGTGTGATGCCATTAAGCCTCGTCCAGCGTCGCCAGCTCCCGGATGGGTGTCCTCCCGGGATTTTAGCGACAAAACCTCGCCCCACATACACACGTGTTGCTCAAACCCAACAATAATCCCCTCCCCCCCCGGCCATAAAATATTAAAATATATTTACAGCAGAATCTTCCTTTTCAACACGGAAATCACACTACGTTCAAGCGCGATTATCTCTTTCACAAATCGCAATTTTACCGATAAACGTTACAAGTATCTTTCATTATTCATTTTTTTTATATTTTTTTTTCATCAGAGTAACTATTTCATATAGTTCACATTTTCTATTTAACTTTTCTTGTTTATTAAACTCTTCATTGTCCATAAATTGTTGCTCTACTTGTTGGATTTGGTTTACAATATAATTGAATAAATCAATTTTCTGTAAAATATATTTTTTTGTAATATATTAGTACATTAATACGTATAGCACCTATTATCACATTATATTACACTATGAAATAAGTAACAGATTATATGTTTTTAATTCGGAATGTTTTATTTAATCATTTTTAATTTGTGATCAAAATTTATCTCAGCAAATTGAGTAGGTACTAATAAAATATTTTTTTAAATATATACAAGGTAATTGTTTGTGTAAGTCCACAACTATGGAACAACCATTTATAATTTCCCTGGAAATTACAGGGAGATTGGATTTACTATATTCGGAATAATTCTGCTTTAACTTTTTTATAATCGTATAAAAATGGAGCCAAAAGCTACATATACCGCTAAATATTACTAAATTACAACTAATATAGTATTATGTATTTATGTGCGTGCGTGTGTTTTAGATTTTACAATATAAATATCGATATTGAAGACAACTTACTGCTACAGCCGCTACGGGTTATATTGTTATTTCTATATAGGGGTGTTCGGTTAGAGAGAGCAAGACATACCTAAAGACTTCAACAAAAATAGGCAAAACGACCATCCTGCGGTCATTCAACGGCGCGCAGCGGTCACGTGGTTCAGTAATGATGTCTTATTGAGTATCTAGGCCGTTTATCATCTCACTTTGCTGTATAGCACCCAGTAGTCAATAAATATGATAATTGTACGTATAAACGTATGGTGTATACAATAATAATTATAAATATTACACATTTATAATGAATGTGTATTATACTTCTAATAAACAAAAAAAAAGTGTATAAATAAATAAAAATATTTTATATTTTAAACATGCATTGATTAGCACATACAACTAAATTAAAGTCTATAAATAAATTGCATTAAATATAGGATAGGTGAATCAAAAAAAAAAAATTAATAATAATATGGGTCAGTGTAGGAAAAAAATGACGGGTAATACCTAATGAAGTCAACCGAGTCCCACGTCCAATGACATCATCACGACGAATCCCACGATACAACACCAACTGGCCAGCTTCCCGTTGCCACTGTAACAAAATTAAACACGGCGATTCGATTAAATGGCAACGTGTGTCCAACAAATGACAATGATCGTTTTCGTTGCTCCGGTTTTTCGAACAAGAATATGTTATAGTGTGAATATAATAATATAATATGTTCGCCAAAATGTAACCCTCTGTGCACGCCGGCTTCGGCGGCCAGTTCAAAGGCGATTGTTAAAGTTAAAATATGTTTCTGGCAGCTCTGCAGTAGAATTGTAAGGGATTTGGCAATTTCACAGTAGATTTTCTCCCGGTCAAAAATTAAAAATTAAATTTTTTTTAAATTACTTTTATTGAATGTTGTTATTCCTGAATTTGGTTCTACTCCGGTCTTACAGTCAAGGCACATAGAAATAGCAAATGAATATGTAATCACAGAAATCAAAATGTATCTCCTTACGATGAAACAGATCAGCTGCAGTAATATAGAGCGTTGGAATAGTTTTAAAAAAGTTTTCGGGGACCGAATATATATGCTTACATTAATTATAGGTACAGAGTTTTGACACAAAGTATACTTAATTTATTGTTAAATAATATATATCAGAATTTGTCAATCATTGTATAAGCAATAAGGACACAATATTTTTAACTGAAATTATATAATCGGTATTATATATAATATGATAGTAAGACACGGTATTATATATTTATATTATATTATTATAATATGCAACGTTATTCACCAAACATGCTCAACACTTTATTCTTCTTATAACTATGTATTTATTCTAATTATGATATTTTTACTTTTAAAAATACTTAATAAAAATCGTATTTTAAAATACTTTTTACACCATTCAAGAAGTATCTATCTAAAATAGTTACCCCTCCTCCCTTTCCAATATACATTTTGAAGAAGTCAGTCTAGATGATTTTTTTGAAAATGTTTATGAAATACATCTTAATTCAAACAAGTAATTAATAGTCTATAATTGTAGTGGCTTAAGCCTTAGAAAATATTGAGAAGTGAGGTATATTTATTTTTAGCATAAGGTTATAGATTATAAAATAACATTTTAAGTAAAACCATTTTTAAAGATTACAATGAAATGCAAAATTTAAGTATTTGAAAATACTAGTTATACAAGTAAATAATTTAAACTATGATAAACATTAAATAAACTTAAACATTTTAAGAACCAACATTTTAATAAATGAAAGGATAATATGGGACGAGCAATGAGCAATGAACATGATAATAAATAAGAATACACAAACATTTTTTTAAAAGACATAATATTGGTATAGCCATTGTAGTTTACTATTTCGGAAATCGAGCAGCTGCAGCTGTGTGAGAGCAATGGGGTGATTCGGTGATCGAGGGATTAAGGTAGAAATTGTCTTTCTAATATGTTACAAAAAAAAACAAAAGGACCTAATAGGTATTATATACAGTGACAAGATGGGTACGTCACGTGTTACTTAAACAAGAATCGTTTCCGATCGTTTCTGCAGTACTGCAGTTGTAATTTATCGTTACGCCGTGGTGCTAAGATTTTGGAGACGAAACGTCAAATCGTCGCATCGTTTCGGACAATTAAAAATAAGATGCGGGCGGCGGTGGCGTCGGCAGCGACAGCCTCCACGTTTCGGTTACAAGGCCGCGGTGGCCGGACGAAGTATCGATGATAATAATAATAATAATAATAATAATAATAATAATAATATGACGGCACGGCGGCGGCCCATTCATGACAAACGTCGGCTCGCGTTAAACGCCATAGTAGGCAATAGAGGTCGCGATAGTCGACGCCGCCGCCACCACGCGATCACTCGCTCTCACTAACGACCAAAGGAATCGTCTAATTGTGTGTGTGTGTGTGTAGCGTAGTTGTACTGCTGCATTCCTGGCGTCAAAGGAGATTGCATATAGAGATTTTACAGTTATATGACCCCCAGAGAGTGAGAAACCATTGATATTATATTATAATACGTGCGCGACGGTGGCGGCACCGTCAGGGTCACACGTTATGCGCGCGTATATTATAATATAATATTATAATAATGTTATACCTATTATAGGAAGGTATGCATCGCACACGCGACACATACCTGCACACCACACAGGTACGGAGTGGGTGTGAGTACATAAAATAAATAATAAGATAGTTCCTCCTATATTATAATAATTGTATATTAATAATAATATTGTGTATTATAATAACGACGCAAGTAAAGCGCGCGGGGGTGTCGTCTGCTGCGAGGGGAGGAGGGTGCAGCAAGGTATCATACGCGGTGAGTCGGATGCAAGAGTGGGCGGTGAGCGGTGGGCAGGCGGGCGTATGATTATTATAGCGTAGTTGTCGCGTCGCTGTAGTGACGTAGTTTGACGTCCGTGTGCACTACATAATTTTATATACCTGGAATTTGACTCCGGTATGATGTCGTTAACGACCACGTAAATCATCGCACCCGCGGCGAACGCCAGGGCGTAAGGCAACAGCGGCTTGATAAACGAAACGGCGAATATGCCCACGAGTCCAGCAATCGGCTCCACCATGCCGCTAAGTTGTCCATACCTGTGAAAAAAAAAATATATATACGTACAGGTAACAATTAAAACAATGTTATGTTAATGTATGAAACATTATAGATGACAAAAGTCGTCTCTTATAGGTGTCGAGACTCGAGATTGACTAGTGGCAGACAACGATATTCTACCCCACACCCTCCGAACACAAAAGCTCTGATTTTATGTGCTACAAAATAAACACTATAAGAACACACACACACACACACACACACACGCGCGCGCGCGCGCGCGCGTATAAAGGTATGTGCTATGAACTGATTTAACACCCCATGAGTTTGATAATAGTTTAATTAACTTTATAATACCGACCCTCGGACGTTACTCGTAAGAAAAGTTAATTTGCTGCGTCGCGCGTAGACGGATAAAACAAATCGATATGGGGCGGATTGGGAAGTAGGAGTAGTAGGACACGATTTATTTTTACTTGTAAATCGAGGGTATGGAGCATACAGGCTAACGCGTATATATAGACTACATTTGTATAGGTACTAACGTAAAATGTTCACCTCCACATCTCTCTGCAGGAATATACAGTATACAGGGTTAAAAGTGTCGGTTAAATATTTGATAAGAAACGGGAACAGTAAACACCCGAAAAGAAAAGGCTGAAACGGCATGCAAAACGTTTCGTAGCACTGTGAAATTTATAAATACGAAAATATTTGATACACGGAGGTACCTATTGTTAGTTTTTTATACGTACACAACACATCACGAATTCACCACTATGGTCTGTAACTTAAAGTTAACAATAACAATTTTAATAAATTCGTTTTTCACTTAACGTATTAAGACTATAGACAATTGTTATTAATTATTCACGTAATCTGGTAATTATACAATACCTATATAATACCGATCTATCGAACTAATAAATAATTAATGACACGTAATTCAGATCATTCAGTAATAACGTATTACATATACACACGAATATAGGTAGGTACAGTTAATATATACTTATATTATATATTATAACAGAGCAATGAACTTCCTTAACTGTTACCTAATCAACAGTCTATACTATATAGTACACTGATATTATTGTGTTTTTTCATTCGCTGTTCGTACAACAGAAATATGATTTTAATTCATAAATATCTTTTGATACAACAAAATATTATTAATATAAGTATATTGTAAATGATGTATTAGTATATTTCTTATAAACGGCTTTTAATTGGGCCATATGCCGATAGTAAAATATTACGAATATTTTTTTTCCTTACGATAATATTATAATGCAACACTAAGTTAAGAAAAAAAGAAAAGAAAAACTATTAAATTTGTAAGTCTTTTTATATCATCAATGATCAATAAAAAAAAAATAAACAATCAAATAAAATCATTCATACTCTTAAAAAATACAGTTATACGTTATATAATATTGTCCTTATGTTACTTGTTTTTGTATAGTTACATAAAAAGATTAAATCAAGATTAATTTCGCTGTATAGACATTATACGTTTGGTGAAACAAAATTGAACAGATCTATTACAACTAAAAAATCGACATTTCTGTCATAGCCAAACCAGATAAAAATGGTTCCATTTGTGTCCAATCAGATAACTGTCTTTTCTGTTTTCGCCCAAGGGGCCAATTCTTGAGCAACATCCGTAGTTCCGCATATGAATGTCATTTGAATTTATATGGGATTCGTATATAAGAATCCCATTTAAATATAGGCCTCCAAAATAAACTTAACGATCTTATTATACACACAAACTTTCTCGATATGAATTTATAAAATGTACAAAATACATTCGGAAAAACAATTTGAAATAAACTAACGATTTGCTTTATTTATTAATAGTATTAACATCATTTTAAACTTGTATCAGTTATATACTTGTCTGTTATTAGAATTTAGATTTATATAATATTATAATTATATATGAGATTTATAAATATAAAACTAAAAATGAACTATTTACCTATTTTTATAATTATTAAATTGATATAGGTGCCACAGTTGTACCTACATTAGTCAGAAAGTCGTCGAATTTGTTTTTATCAGGTTTGTGCGAAATAATACAAAAAAGCGATTTTGAACAAACCTGATCGCGCCCATATAACATATGTAAGTACGAATATAATTTGATAATATTCGTTTTCCCATATTTTTATATAGTATTATTCTTCAAATTATTCTTCAATGTGTTCAAAAAATATGTTAAATATTACAATATGTAATATTACATTATATTAGAGCAATTTGTACAACGTGCTACTTTCATACGTTTAAAATAAATATTATTCAACAATGTCTAAGTATTCGGTGGTCTTATAAGCGTTAAAATTGCTGAAATTAAGGAACGAATTACGAAGGCGTATTTCTCTTCATAGAGGGCGATGAGTCTTTACATTTTAACAATTAAAATAGAAATATTTTCATAAAGGCAAGTACATAATAATATAACATGGAGAATATATAATCAAAAGTTATAATTTTTTTTGATTAAATGAGAAACATTTTATGTTAAAATGATATCAAATTATTAAGAGATATCGCAACGTTAAGCTGAAAATTCAATATTATCTAACATAATATTATCACAAGAGTATACAATATACAAACTGAATAGTACGTATCGCTATATATATGATCTGTTCACTGTACAGTGTCAAAAGAGAAAATCGGATCAATCTTTTTTCTTTCACATACATCAACTATTTGATTTATGATATCACCGTGGTATTTGTAGCAGCGATATATCAGACGGAAATCCGGATTTCCATAAACGCTACTTGTAGAATGTGTTCATTTTCCCGGTAGAGAACAAACCGCGCCTTGTAATTAGTGTGGTAATTTTCGAACATAAGAATTATAACGGTTTTATAATAAATAATATATTATATATTATATACATTAAATTATTATGATGTATTTTTAATGGTCTATAAAACTCGACGCCGATTTCTTTGGGCGGCCGAGGATTTGCGTCGGCGAGCATGACGGCGACGAGGAAAAAACTACACATTACATACGTACTATAAGTCTATAAACGCGCGTGTATAATGTAGAAAATACATGACCATAAGGTAATAATAGGCATACTGGTTGATCGGCAATTCGAAGAATTCGATCTTCAGGTAGTCGAATTTGAGCGGAGAGGGAATTTTTAAAGGAAAGATCGCTTACCAAAAACTTTTCCATTTCGAACATCCGGCTGCTTGCAAGGGTAAGCTGACAGCCAATCCTTCCGGAAAATTTTGTATGCCAATTCCCATGGCCAAATTTCTGAAACAATAATATATAGGTACGGTTCACATTAATTAATTTAAATAATTACAAAATTATTATAGTTTTTGCAGTCAGTTGCGTCAAAGTGTATTTCACTGGTGGGGTAAAATATAGAAACGAAATATGATATAATGTCTGTAAAATGTAATATGATAAAATAGTCTATATAGATAACGATTTATTCTTTAAATGTCCAAGACCCCACTTATAACCACCCACCTCCCAATAAAATTATTACACTGCTATAAGTCAACCACGCAAGACGCGAAAATATATTCGGCGCCCCTGCAGTTGGGGCTGTACATTACACAAACAGTGGCCTTTCACGTTTTAATGGTTCAGGGAGAATTTTTCTTTAGCCTTTATACTCATTCCTCATTTAGACGCACGTAGGTATACTACGTATATAATATGTCATACAGTTCTCCAACAGAAGAATCGTCTTTGTGTTACAACAGTAAATTTATGTGTTTGCACAAAACGAATTTTACCATCCAGTATTTGTGTACGCATCGAAGAAAGCATGAAAAAGCTACGCAGAACTTCACTCATCTTTTTGGCTGTAAATAATGTATCAACCATAGTAGTGTCACTCAATAATTTATTAGTAATAGTACAACATACAATATGCCGGGTTGCAAGAACAATATTGATTGATTCAATGATTCACTACAATTTAATGGACCAACCGCATGGGCTACTAAATCGTGTTTCAGAGACTATTAGCTCACTACTGATTCATTCAATGTCTAGCGATTATAATATTAAAACATAATGTGTTGTACCGTTATTTACAATCCTTATCGTTTCGGCACACAAATGAGAACCCTACAAATATGGGTGTACAGTATTTGATATAGAAACGGAAAAATATTGAAAAAGCATGTCATACAATATAATATTATGTTATGTACCTACATTTTAACGATATAGTTATGACGGTGGCGCTGCGTACGGCCTACGTCTATAAAGCAGACGACGGGGTACTGGGTTGTGGGCGCGTGAGTGCGCGTACACACGATCGTGTGCGCAGCGTATATAGCATAATATATAGCGGAATGGAACCGAGACGTGTACAGCTATTCGGAGAATGCGCGGAATGCGACGGATAAAAATCTCGTTGCCCCGGTTCAACGTGCCCACCGCCGACGACCGTTCTCCAGACGCAAACACGCGCGTTTATATATATATATAATAATAATAATATACGTACAATATACGAGTGTATACACAATATGCGTCGTGTATTTCTACCAACACGTTTTTTTCTTTCCTTTTTATTTTTTTCTATGGAAGAACTTAACGGCCGTTTCACGAGGAGGAGGGTGATAGGGTCGGTGGTGCTGAGAAACCCCTCGGGGGAATCGAAAGACGTACACACATTTTATATTATACGACACATGTATACGCATATACATTTATATTATTATGTACCTATATGAATGAATGAATCAGAAAATATTCATTGAAATGCGCACTGCCACCAACCGTCGCGCTTATGTGACACGGCATGATAATAAATAATAATGGTTTAGTATTATAATAGTTAATAATATTATAATATAGTCTGGAGGGAAGAAACGAAAACCCTTCGACTCGGGGCAAAGCGCAGTGACGGTTAGATTATACTTCGTAGGGACCACAGAGTACAGACACATATTTGGCGTGTACGCTCGTCGTTTCTGGAATAATAATAATAAATATTATTATTATTATTATCTACAGTGAGGGGGGACTGGTCGCCGTCTTCGTCGGCGGTAAACTGGGCCGTCGCAAAGTGCGCCGCACGCGCGCGTATGTGTGTGACACACGTCCGTGTAATAATAACGGGTCGAGGACGCGGCGGCGGTGTTGGCGATGCGCGGAGACGATCACGGGGAGTAAGTGGCGGTTGCAGCGTTCGAGTGAATGAACCGCGTGCGCGCGCATGTGAGAATATTATGTACTCTCGAGTCTTGGGGCGATTGATGTGTGTGTGTTCAACTTGTAACGCCGGAATGTCGAGAAAAGAAAATAACGAAGAAAAAATAAACTCATATGAAATGATGATGATGATAATGACACTGATAACCATTCACCTCGAGATATTACGCGAGCACTGACATTTATGCTAGCGAATCAATGATCACTGATCAACGTTTATTGATAATAAGTAAGAATTCTTTCAGTTGCATAACTGTACGTATTTAGGTACAATTGCTTGCACGGATCTGATGTACTCATGTAGAACAAAATTGAATGGACTCCTGGGAGGTGCCATAGCAGCATTGTTAAATTCTAGACAATTTTAAATATTTTGTTCGTCGTTCTCGTTCAGAACACAGAGCGTGATCGGACCGCAATCCTCGTCCCTCGTGACAACTGGGAGAATGATGGTTTGACGTTTGACTGTCATCGTCTTTCAGACTTTCTGACACGTATGTTTACACGCACAGACATAAAGCGTACTTGGCTGACCGGGCAAGCGACCACTACGATTTTATTAAATCTGTGATTTATAAAAGGAAAATAAAATATGGCATTATTACAGCTGTTCAAATATTTTTCAATACAAATAATATTTGTTTTTTTTAACGTCAAATAACATCTCAAACGATGTTCTGTTATATTGTTATGTACTTATGCATGACTACTTGATCTGTATGAACATTTCCTTGACACCCTCTACTGCGTTTATATATTAATTGTAAGTGGTTTACAATTAATATAAATTTACAAAAAAATTAATATATATATATGTATATTTTTATACGAATTTCAAATTCAATCTTTTAAATTATATTTGTCAAATAATTATCATCTTATTCTTTAATAAATTGAAAGCATCTCATTCAAGATTAAAAACAACCAAATATTAAGAAACAGTCGTGCAGCATACTTGTTCTTTTGGGAGCTTATACCCCTCCTCACCCCATCCCATCACATGGGAAAATGATTGTTCGTGAACGTAACATGATATAATTTACACTAGTATTATAACTTATTACTATTATAACTGTTACTGTAGATTCGAAGGCAAATTGTCATTTAAGTCAAAGGGTCACACGCGTCGCACGAGTAAACGAACAAATAATAGTCTTCAAAAGAAGTCATTCAGTTACTTTTCACCGGAGATCTCAGAACACTCTTCCAATTAATATAAATAATATATTATTATTGACGGTTAATCGAGCATTTGACAAGCCAATCAAATGTAACATGAACCTAACGACCTGTGTACAGTTTAATAGTTGTTTAATCACATTTATACGCTCCCAGTTCTGGTAATCTCATTTTTGGCGATAAAAAATTGTATGTTTTTAAATGTATATTAATTGTAGTTGAGCAAGCTGTAAAAATTATGATTAAATACTTAAGAAGTTTCGTTTATAAAATAAGGCTTATGTATTTTTATATTAAATTATGACTATATTACAATATACTATAAAACACTAAAATAGACTACACAACAATAAATATGTAATGAATTCTAAAAAGATTAATTTAGAAAATGTAAATGAAACCAAAGTATTTGAATACGCCATGGCTTGTTCCACGCGTGGAGCACAACAAAAACAAGTTCCCTATAAGATCTCAGGTCTGTCGTAAACGATTGGAAAGTGATTTTAATTTTAAGAGCTATAACAATAATAGGTATTATAAATTATAATAAGGAATATAATACTATATGTTATGTTTGTAATTAAATTAAATACAAATTTCTTGGGAATTTCGTGTCCTTTTTTATTGTAGGTACTACACATTACGCATAGATTTAGAATGTTTAGATACACATTACAGTATCACACTCCCATTAATAATTTTAGCAATATTTTACAGAAATATCGTTTATAGTCCTTCGAAAATATTAGTTTATAGTTATTACTATATATTACTTATAGTTATAAATGTTTATAATAATTGGTATTATAGCTTTACAATCAATATTCAATCAATACGATAGATTTCCGTCACATTGTTTTGCCTATACCTATACATTATGCTCCACGTGGGAGAGATTTATTAGGTGGGATGACATCTTTTGAATCCATATTACACTATAAAACACGTATTTATATTTTACGGATAGTATAATAACGAAATCGTTATAATTGAGACGTCAGAAAATAAAATATATTGTTTTTATCCGTGGTTCCATCGAATTTTAATAATTTGTACTATGGGTACCTACTATAAGGTGAAATCATTTTTGTCACGTCCGATGTTTGAATATTTCTTTTACACGGAACTTTTTTTCCAAAGAACTGACTTAATTCGTGACTATAATTGTAATAACGAATGAAAACAAGTAAAAGAAAAAATGCTTATGAAATGTCACGTCCGGCATATACTATATATATGCGGCCTGAGACTAGATTTGTTTGAGAATACCGTTAACAATCCTATAACAAAAATTAATAATAATAACGCAACCAGTTTGCATTTAATAAAAAACAAAATAGAAGTGAAATCATTTTTTAATAAATATAAACGATGTGTGGGGATAAAATATTCACGTACCGAGATAAATAAATGTATACTTCAGGGTGAGCAACCGTATTGTCCCGTATCGACTAAACGAAAAACTACGCAGGAAAAAAAGTTTACCGACTCTACATTATCACGAAATGTTAACACGAAAAATATATCATGATATCAAATTTTAAGCATAGCTTTGTATGAGTACCATTATTTATTTTTGACGTATGTATAGGATTAAAATTGAGAGAAATATATAATATTTATAATTTATAGGTTGAAAATGCAGTCTTTAAACACCATAATATTAATTATATAGACTCTGCAATGCAGAGGTCTTCGGTCTCATTTCTATACATAGATTTTTTACTTTGCCCAAAACTTTAATATAGATGGAATAATATAGGATTTCAAAATCTCATAAATAATCGTGTTTATGTTCTATTAAATAATATACGCATAGTTTATTTTTCTTATAAACCGTTTTTTTTTTAATTTTTAAAACGACCTTCTAAATTTACTTTTGTAAAAATGTCTTATAATAGACATTTACAGACTTCTTATACACCACATAATATAAGAAAGGTTAGGTTCACCTTTATTATAAAAAAAAAAATGGGTAATTAAATCTTATGCCAATAAAAACATATTTATAGATATTAATCCTGAAAACAAAATAGTATATCAGAAAACGTTCGATTCATAGAACCAACAACAGGTAAATAAAGTAAATAGAATCAAAACTCTATTTAGAGCACACTGCACGCATTTGATTTTTAAGGGTTTTGATAAAGGCAATTTTAATAAAATTAAGATTTTGAATTTTAAATGAATTAAATAGAAATTTATAATTTCAAAGTAACTCATGAGTGATCGTTTTCACATGTAAGAAAAACGATTAATCGCAGTTTTCAACAACCAAAACTTCAGATTTTATATAATAACGAATAACAATAGCAATTAGGTTTTTTGACATATTTTGTAATTTGCAGGGAATAAACATTCTTTTTAATGTAAGTACTTTATGGTGTTTGATTTTGTTTTTCAACCTCCCCCCATGATAAATTTCAGGCGAGTGATCAAGATGCGTCAGTAGTCTCCATCATTGATAATTGATGAGTCATTACAAAATTATGTATACCTAGTAAAAAGGTTTTGCGAGGAAAAGAACCAAAAAAACTTTGGTTACAGCTGATATAAGAAACCAAATTTTACCTTACGAAAAAAAGAATTTTTCTGTGCAATATTGTTTTTAAATAATATAAAATATTTAAAATATTAGATTTCGAGAAACGATAACGACTTCACGTATTAGTGGTATCGCAAAAATAATAAACGATACTGCACGGTTAATGTTTTCCTATTTTTATAGTGACAATTTGTTTATCAATAGGGCACGAATGTTGTAGTACTAAAAAAAAAAAGTAAAATTGATTGCAGTATTGCACTAAAAAATACCAAAAGTTGCACTTAAAATATTAAAAATGGCACTAAAAAGATGGGTAAGTGGATGTCGCTCCGCAGTACAGTAGGTTACAAGTGGGTCACTGTATAATGGATGGTATTAAATTTGAATTCAATGATATAATATCATTGTATAAGAAAAACGATTCTGAGCGGAGACGGTATGTCAGTTTAGGTATAAGACATATTATATACTTATATATATGGTATTAAAAAAAATTCACCTATAATAGGAAGGTACCTAAAATAAATTCCAAATTAATCATATCACAATATCCATTAGGTTACGTGTCATACATCAACAACAAATCGTGGTACTATCATAGATATATAATAGTATACTTAGAGTTTGTATTTTGAACCGTTCGACTGGTATATCAATAATACACTACCATTTAGTCGAATTTTATGAGCTTTTTCATTTTTTTTACTTAAAATTGTAGTTATCTCAGTAATAAACAATGTAATAATGTACAAAATGACATTTTTGAGATCCTCATATAATTTCCGACACGATATTTGTTGTTTAATATTTTTTGGTTGAAAAAAAAAATTTATAGGATTTTCTGTAAAAAATGACAAAACTACTCAAGGGCACGGCTTAAAATTGAATAATTGATTTCAAATTTTGCAAGTATTATTTTTTTGGGTATTTACAAAAAATGGATGGGTGCCGTAAACTGTACAATTAAAAAAAAAAATTACAAGAGTAAGCTAAGGGCTACCCTAAGGAACCTATACTAAATTCCAAATTAATCATATCACAATATCCATTAGGTAGGTACTAATAAGGTGTTATACATCAACAACAAACCGTGATACTATCATATTATTATACTTAAGAAGTTTCAAGTACCCATGAATAATATTATACAATCACAACAAAATAACTAAAATAGATATACTAGGTTTTTTAATATGTAATTTCGTCCAAATTTGAACTTAAAATGACTATAAAAATAAACTGTGCTTATGAATTTTTTTAGATTTTTTGGCAACAGAATTAACTACTTACGTGGAATCTTGTATTAAATTTTCAAGTATTTTTACTCAACAAATAAAGTTTTATTGACATTCATAGAAAAAAAAAAACTGATTAAATTGGAAACTGAAATTGTCCGTAAACAGCTCAAAACAAATCAAAATATTTTGAAAAATTTATCATGTATAGAAAATGGAAATATAAACAACCAGTGAAAATTTCATGTATCTACAGTCATTCGTTTTAAAGTTACACCAAAAACCAAAATCAATTTTCTCGAAAACAGATTTTGCGTAAAAATTCCCGTTTTTCCTTGATTTTTCTTTTGTTTTTCACGGCGCTTTTGAAAACTGGAAATTTAAAATTTTGACCTCCCGAAT
>NC_042495.1:86539947-86545461 GCF_005508785.2 Acyrthosiphon pisum
CAGAAGAACAGAAATACATGGATGAAATTTTAGAACAATTTCTGAAGTATTCGCAGACACCCAGGAAAAATACGCAACTACAAATGTAATCTACGATTGAAACACAACACACCAATCTGCATAAAACCATACCAAATACCAGTAAAAAAAATCGAGGCAGTAGAAAAAGAAGTAGAAAGAATGGTAAAATTCGGAATAATTGAACGTTCAAACTCACCATATTCTATCCCAATCGTACCGGTATTCAAAAAAAATGGAGACGTGAGACTATGCATTGATGCCCGTAAAATCAACGAGATTATAATCCCGGACTGCGAAAGACCTATACCTATTGACACAATTTTGGCAAAGTTTAAGCGGGTGAAATGTATCAGCTCTATCGACTTAAGGTCCGGTTACTGGCAAGTGGAACTGGACGAAAAAAGTAAAGCCCCATGCTCATTTTTGATTAATGGAAAAAATTACTCCTTTAAAAGACTACCATTTGGACTTAATGTCAGTGGAGCAGAATTCCAAAAATGTATGGATATGGTACTTAGTCCATATACTAAAGACTTCGTAACAATCTACGTGGATGACATTATCATAACGTCGGATAGTATAGAAAGTCATAATGAACACATAAAAATTGTATTAGAAAGATTCCGTGAATTTAACGTTACAATCAACCTGGAGAAGTGTCAATTTTTCAAACAACAAGTGTCCTTTTTAGGACACATAATCACCACGGAAGGACTAAAAATGGATCCGGAGAAAATAGAAACGATTCAGAAATTTAGAGAACCAAAAAACAAAAAGGAAGTACAGCGTTACCTAGGGTTTTTGAATTTCTATAGGAGATACATCAACAAGTTTGCAAAGATAATTGAACCGCTCATTGAACTAATAAAAAAAGACAACACATGGAAATGGGAGGACAGACACATTAAAGCTTTTGAGGAATCCAAAACAGCATTTTTGAACGAAGTGACCACAACATTTCCAGACTTTTCGTTACCATTCTACATTAATGCAGACGCGTCAACTTCAGCCATAGGTGGGGAACTATTCCAAATGGTAAATAACGAGAGACAAACGATCGGATTTGCGAGCAGAACACTACAACCCGCAGAAACACGATATACAACGACTGAGCTGGAAGCGTTAGCAATATTATATTGCTGCACAAAATTTAGACCTTACTTAATAGGGAATAAAACGATTATTCAGACCGACCACCATGCCCTAACATTCATAAAACAATGTAAATTAACAAGCGGAAGATTAACTAGATGGACCTTAGCTTTGCAAGAATTTGATTTCACGGTCGAATATATACCAGGCAAAGATAATATCGCGGCGGATACACTAACAAGATACCCAAGAACAGGAGAAGAGAGACCGGAAGAAAAAATTAAATTGAATAAAATGTCATCATTATTGATTAACAAACAACTAATTGAAAAAATTAAAAACATCGCACAGGAACAAAAAAAGGACAAACACGTGGAAAAAATGAAGGAAAACGAGCATGTGACCAAAAAGAATGGAATAACATTCGTAAGACATAAAACAAATGATAGATGGAAAGTAGTCATTCCAAACCACTTGGCAAAAGACTTAATAAAAGAAACACACGTAAACATGGGACACCCAGGAAGATTCAAATCATATCACGCGCTAAAAGACATATGTACATTCCAAAACATGCAGAAGCTAATATCGGAAGTAACAAAAAATTGTGACAGTTGCCAAAAAAATAAACCAATTAACTACAATACCAGTGGAAAATCAAGTTCTCACAAACCAACAAAACCATTGGAAAAAGTATCAATCGACATGATGGGACCACTCCCGACGGGAAGAGGCGGCACCCATTATATTCTAGCAATATTAGACGTATTTTCAAAATACATCAGACTATACGCGTTAAAACGAGCCACAACCAAATCAATTACTAACAGACTAATTAACGATTATATACCAACTACCGGCAAGCCAGAATCAATAATATCAGATAATGGTACACAATTCACATCAAAAAGCTGGTACAACACACTGAAAGAAAAGGACATAAAGTGTATATTTACTACTAAATACCACCCACAGGCCAATCCAGTAGAAAGATACAATAGAGAAATCGGGAGACTCCTAAGAACTTATTGCCACGACCAACATTCAAAATGGCCAAATTATCTGGAGAAAATCGAATTCTGGATGAACCAACTGAGGTCAGAAGTAACGGAATCAACACCGATTCAAATATTAAAAGGAGAACGTCCCAAACACTTTATTGAAAATTGGATCGCTTTCCCAACTCAACCAGAAGAAATGGACCAACAACAACTATTATGTACTGTAGCAGACAAAATAAAAATAAAAGCTAACAAACGAGAAGCCAAACAGAATGAAAAGAAAAAATTCATTACATATCAAGTGGGGCAAAAAATACTGTCAAAAAACCACCACTTATCAAACGCTGGAAACAATGAAATAAAAAAACTATTCAACTTATTCGAAGGTCCGTTTACAATAACTAAAGTGATTAGTAACTCTACACTGGCAATCGTTAACCCGCAGTCAGGAAAAGAAGAACTAATCAACGTGGCAGAAGTTCGTCCATACCACATGGACGAATCAGACGTAAAAAATTAATACAACACAAAAACGACCCAATAAGCGCATCTCCTGAAAAAGAACCAACCACAACGCGCAATGGGTCAAGAAAAACACATAAAAACGCAGGAGATTTGGTTCACTTCATCAGTCGAACTAAAAACAGCAAACATGGCACCTGTCAACAAGTACGATAATCTTCGAAAGGAAGCTGCAGAAAAAAGAAGAATTTTAGCCGAAGAGAACAAAGAGAATCTAATGGGACTAAGTTCAGTAATTGCAGTAAAAACAGAAACCAACCAATGGACAAGACAACAAAACCACGAAAAACACTTGCATATAATACAATGGGTTACCGGAGTAAACGCAGCAAGAAAAAGCATGGGTAACCAGTGGAACAGTCCACTTGATTGGAGAATGGTCACCGAACGCACGGTACACAAATACATTCCTTTTAAAACCACTACGCTGACACAAACGTTTGACTATGTCATTAGTAAAATGGCACAATTTGGCAAACCAAACACTAAACTCTCAATGGTAGACGAAGACACTCCGTTATGGTATTTATCACGTAACGCAACCCGGCGAGCATTGAAGAGAGCAGCTGCCAGGCATGGGGGATTTCTACGGATTGAGATCCCAGGTGCAACATTCTCACCCGGTCACTAATCCGGGGGGGGGAGTTGTAACGGTACACCACTAACTAAAACAGTCCTTTTCAGGACTACACAATATCGACCAATCATAACGCGCCATATAAGTAATCAAAGTAACCAGAACTGTACTACTAAATATGAGTGATTTCAAAGTGGTTAACGACTTAACAAAGCACAGCCATGGATAGGGGAGATTAGGACGAATCTAACGAAACCCTCCCCATGGCTGTAACCAAAAAACCCAATGAATAAACCACAAACCCGTACCGACAGTAAACACAAGCATTACGGCGGCACACACGCTAGTTTACTAGTCGGTACGGCGCACGGGATATATACCGGTCGTTTCCCGACCACAAGATCATCTTCAGTCTTCAATCAACATTACCTCTTCTACCAGAACACACCAGTATCTCAGTACGAAGAACGAAGACAGGAAGACCACCGAAGTGAACGACGTTAACTGCAACCAGCAGTGGGAAGCCACATCGCCGGAGACGCCGAACGAACCCACTCCCTCCGTACGGAGCGAAACCGCAGCTAAACAACTGCCAGAAGGAGCAACGACGGAAGCAACGAACACCCGTAGTCCAACGGCTGCATCGACGAGAGACCAAACAAGGACCGGCGTTGCAATCCACAGACCAGACCAGGGCGACGAACGAGCCGGCGACAGAACACGCAGTTACGTCCCCGATCTCCCTCGGCCGCTTTTGAGAGCCTGCCTTCCCGGGTCCGATTCACGATAGCAGTCGCTTCATAGCTAGACACTATCCGTGGTCGACCCCCCATCCCTCGCTGTATGTCATACAACCATACCCACGACCCATATTGTTAATAGGACGGAGCTTATAGCACGTCGTGACGGAACGCCTTACCGACAGCTCGCTATCCAGCCCGGCTGTCGTGTTAGCGGATTTACCTCCCCCCCTACACCACATTAACTGTATATATATTTATATAGAAATAAACAGAAGAAGTGATACCGAACAGCTTTAGTATTATTATTTCACTTCCCACGAAACGAGCCAGAAGGCTACTGTTTCAGCTGGCGCCCAACCCGTGACTCGGGAACTACATCGACCACGAGATCAACACAGAAAAACGATATACCAATACGGCGTTTACTAGTCGGCACGGCGAAATAGTATACCCGCCAACAAACCGATAAAAACACCTACTAGTCGGTACAGTAAAACCACAACCAATTTTTTGTAAGTCTGAATAACCAACCCGTGCCTCGGAAACTACAACGACCAAGAAATCAACACAGAAAAACGATATACCGATACGACGTTTACTAGTCGGCACGGCGAAATAGTATACCCGCCAACAAACCGATAAGAACATCACTAGTCGGCGCGGTAATACCGCAGAACATTTTTTTTCCGGGAAACATAATAACAGATTCAACAGAAATGGCCAACAGAAGAACCAACAAAAACACTTCACGCAGTGTTGAAAACAGCCCGGTCATTGAAACCTCAGCCGAAAGAATTGCACGACTCGAAGTAACTGTTGACCAATTAACAAAGAAAATACAAACAATGCAAGATGATTTTAATAATCGCATCGAGTCATTACATCAACTCGTAAACGAAAATGATACCAAATCATTCGTAACAGCGACAAAAATCAAGCAAGACGTTGAACAGATTAACGAAAAAGTAAAGAATAAAGTTTCAACAGAAAACTCACCAATAAAACCCAACTCAGTCGACCTACCACTACCCACCTTCGAAGGAACAAACGAAAATGACCACCCGAAAAAATTTTTAAAGGCAATCGACACATACTTAAGCTATAAGAGAGTAGTCGAAGAAGAAAAAATGCTCATAATTGAAAGTTGCTTAAAAGGCAACGCAGCAAAATGGTACACCATGATAAAAGATGCATCATTAAACACAGATAACTTTAAACAGCTATTCCTGAAATATTTTTTTTCGGAAACCAAACAATGGGGAATTTTCATGAAGTGCACTGAAGCTGGGAGAACACCGACAAAAGAAAATTACCAAGAACACTTTCACAGATGGATGGACGAGCTCAAATACTTAGATTCGCCAAAAATCACGGAAGAGCAAGCCATCAACTTAATCGTAAAACATTTCCCCATATCTATACAAGCATTCCTACAAACAACAGAAAAAAGGTTTCTGTCAATTTGGGAAAAGTTGGGAGAAGTAAACAACCCAAGACACCGGAAGCAAAAACTCACATGATATTCAAACACAAAACAAAATACACCAATGTGCCATTT
>NC_042495.1:86545511-86546110 GCF_005508785.2 Acyrthosiphon pisum
AAGGAGCAACGACGGAAGCAACGAACACCCGTAGTCCAACGGCTGCATCGACGAGGGACCGAACAAGGACCGGCGTTGCAATCCACAGTCCAGACCAGGGCGACGAACGAGCCGGCGACAGAACACGCAGTACGTCCCCGATCTCCCTCGGCCGCTTTTGAGAGCCTGCCTTCCCGGGTCCGATTCACGATAGCAGTCGCTTCATAGCTAGACACTATCCGTGGTCGACCCCCCATCCCTCGCTGTATGTTATACAACCATACCCACGACCCATATTGTTAATAGGACGGAGCTTATAGCCCGTCGTGACGGAACGCCTTACCGACAGCTCGCTATCCAGCCCGGCTGTCGTGTTAGCGGACTTACCTCCCCCCCTACACCACATTAACTGTATATATATTTATATAGAAATAAACAGAAGAAGTGATACCGAACAGCTTTAGTATTATTATTTCACTTCCCACGAAACGAGCCAGAAGGCTACCGTTTCACGGTTCTATATTCAAAGTTTATTCATACTATAGCCAGTATTAAAAATAATAAAATATGAGTATTTTATATAGATTCATAATTACCAATTTTAAAAAAATAGGTATTAA
>NC_042495.1:86546210-86549505 GCF_005508785.2 Acyrthosiphon pisum
CATTACTTCTTCTACCAGAACACACCAGTATCTCAGTACGAAGAAACGAAGACAGGAAGACCACCGAAGCGAACGACGGTTAGCTGCAACCAGCAGTTGGGAAGCCACATCGCCGGAGACGCCGAACGAACCCACTCCCTCCGTACGGAGCGAAACCGCAGCTAAACAACTGCCAGAAGGAGCAACGACGGAAGCAACGAGCACCCGTAGTCCAACGGCTGCATCGACGAGAGACCGAACAAGGACCGGCGTTGCAATCCACAGACCAGACCAGGGCGGCGAACGAGCCGGCGACAGAACACGCAGTTACGTCCCCGATCTCCCTCGGCCGCTTTTGAGAGCCTGCCTTCCCGGGTCCGATTCACGATAGCAGTCGCTTCATAGCTAGACACTATCCGTGGTCGACCCCCCATCCCTCGCTGTATGTCATACAACCATACCTACGACCCATATTGTAAATAGGACGGAGCTTATAGCCCGTCGTGACGGAACGCCTTACCGACAGCTTGCTATCTAGCCCGGCTGTCGTGTTAGCGGACTGACCCCCCCTACTCCACATTAACTGTATATATACTTATATAGAAATAAACAGAAGAAGTGATACCGATAGCTTTAGTGTTATTATTTCACTTCCCACGAAACGAGCCAGAAGGCTACTGTTTCACTATCATTGGAGTATGCAGAAGTACTAGAGTTAGAAGAAATCGAAAATTTACGCAAAATGTCTATGGCTAAATTAGTAGATTATCTTGCAACTTATACTTCATTCAATACAGTATTGATAATTATTTCTAGAGTTCTAGTGGCCAAACCACACAGTGCAGACGTAGAACGTCTCATAAGTACGAGTAATATTTTAAATCTTCAGATTGTCAAAGTCTTATAGTTGAAACAGAAAATGAATATTTGTTCGTCCACTTTAACATGCCACCTTTAACATTATGGGATGCAAGACCTGCAACTTTGTCGAGGATAAACTCATCAAATCGACGATTAAAAGAAACTTCCAAAGCACGAGAACAATTGTTAACGTTCCTCCTTTCTCCTACGTTACATCAATAATATATAGAGTGTAACAGAACTGACTTTTGGAATAACTTTTGTGCTAATCAATATTTAAAATTTTTTTTTTTGTTATATAATTTATAGCCACTTGCGCTACATGTGTAATAAAAAAAAATTATTTTTATTTTTTAAAACCGAAAATGAAAAATTTTAAATTTGATTAAAATTTTTTTGAATAAATTCAAAATAGCCAATTTGTGAATCTGATTTTTTAAGAACGATATAAGAACGATTTGGATGGTAAAAACTTTTATCTTAATCAAGTAGTTTATTTTCTAGAATTTTTTTAAATATCAATATTTTTTTGATTAAATTAATTTGGAACGCAATAACTTTTTTAAAAATATTTTTTTTTTGGAAATTTGCTAACATAGGTATATTTCTAAAACTATTTAGGTACTAATCCTATACTTTTATCAATTTTTGTCAAACGTTTAATTAGCATGATTTTTTTTTTTGGTCAGTTCTTTCTGTTACACTGTATTGTACAAATCACAAATTACAATTACAGTTTTTATGTATTTGTGTCTTGTGGCTTACTGACATGTGCTCTACGACCTACACCAAGGGGTGCGTTCGAAAACTCAACTCTAGTTAACTCTATAAAAAAATAGTTCCCCAACTTCGTTCGGGAACGCAGAGTTAACTCCGTACTACCGTTCGGTAACGCCGAGTTGTTAGACTCCGGGTTAACTCTTTGACCCCGAAAAAATAGGTAGGTTGTTTTAACTCCACTGATAATAATGCTTATCTACGAAGATAACAAAATCAAAATTATTATATGATTACGAATTTTCATTTTTCATTACACTTGCGACAAATATTTTATAATTTATACCCTAAGTCCTAGACCTAACCACCTTTTAAAGTTTTAACTTTAAGTGCCAACTGCAGCTAATTATATACATTATATTTTTATCAGTACGAAAAGATTGATAACAATATATCGTTCGGTTATTCGGAGTAATGTGGTTTAGAGTACAGCTACTATAAACTCTACTCTACTCTAACTAAACGTACTCTACTCTAACTATTCATATTCGAACGCACCCAAGGACGGAAAAAATCTGACCACAGCTGCCGCGGGCCACGGCCTGTTGGCCTTCCGAAAACCCCACTATCCGTGGCCGATGTTAATTCATGGAAGAACCGACACACAGTCGGTGGTCCGTGCCGAAACCGTCACGGGCGTGACGTTCGCACTTCAGGAAAATTGTCGTTGTTACGACGAGAACATGGGAAAATAATGTAGATTGAAGTAGAATGTTGGTAAAATGTGACAGCAGACAAAGCTAGAGGTGGTGGCTTATATTATTATAATAGAATGATAAATTATGATAGTAATAAGTATTAAGAATAACTGAGCGGCATTTCCATTCGAACGGGCTTCTGCCGTTTTCTATGCCATGATATTTGTGATGAGCCTAGTGTTGATTGGCCGCCTGTAATCGGGGTATCGGACAACTACACTAGCAGGCGGCTCCTGTGCCAAGTTTACAGGTTAGTGTAAGTAAATTTGCAGTCGAAAAATCGAGTGAAATCCTCTTCGTTCCTCGGTGTTTTAGTTATTAATATTTTTTATTATTATTTGAATTTTTTTTTTACTCAATTATGTGTGTGTGTTCTTTAGTTATAATATTGTAATAATAATAATAATAATATTAATATTTTTATTATTTACTTTTATAACGTGTGCCCTATTACGCGATTGCACGCCATTGCTATTTGCTGCTGCCCCGGATTCGACGTGAGTATTATCGTAATATTATAGCCGTGTCGTTGTCACACAACAGAATATAATATACCTTTGTCGTTCGACTTGCGTGGGTGAGATAGAGACTGCGGGTTCTCGGGGAGACGTGTACGAATGACAAAAAAATAAGCGTGTCGGCGGTCACCGCCATCCGTCATCAGACCGGGGGAGCGGGAGCACCCGAACGCGCGTGTATTGACGAAATGACCGCCCTGCCGGTTTCCGCCAAAATTCTTGTGCTCGCCTCATTGAAGTGTTATTATGGATGCTTTCTTGAGTAAACGAAACTCTATGTGCACAACGGAAATGCACTAGCCTTGTACTATCGAGTCGACCATGTGAGATAGCGCTCCGGGGGCCGGGACAGATTACACACAGACCTTCGCGCCTCCTCGCGAGGGTATGTGGAAGACAAGCAAATGTTTCGTGTTAATTCTATACTTGAATCCAAAGTCCATATCCGACAACGGCACCGAG